>NW_024582781.1:234467-262743 GCF_018398535.1 Haplochromis burtoni
CTCAGGAATTCGCATGATAAGGTGGGGCCAGGTTTCACAATGAACTCACCCGAAACTCTGGATGATTGGGACCCACACCCAGTTTCACACCTTGGCTATTAAAGCAATTAAAGTCATCATCAATGCAAGAGTTCATGACAGCCCATCCATTTGCTGAACCCTTTGATGCATGAAGTATGACAACCTCAATCAGGATTTTTTTCTTAAGTATTTTTATTCGTCTTTAGGGATGTTTTGTTTAAACACTTAGATGGACCACTGGCTGACTAGTGGGTGGTTAGCCAGTGACACATCAGTGTCCAATGTAGTGGTTTATGTGCAAGCATACCATCAACACTGACACAAATACAAGAAAACAACCTTTGAATAACTGTCCACTGTAGTGACCACTATCCATGAAAGGGTTAAATGCTTATGGTGGGGCTGGGGACCATCCCAGCTGCCATAATGCAAAATGGGGGGCATACTCCGGGGCGATCGTGGCTCAAGAGTTAGGAGTTCGCCTTGTAATCGGAAGGTTGCCGGTTCGAGCCCTGGCTTGGACAGTCTTGGTCGTTGTGTCCTTGGGCAAGACACTTCACCCGTTGCCTACTGGTGGTGGTCAGAGGGCTCGGTTGCGCCAGTGTCCGGCAGCCTCGCCTCTGTCAGTGCGCCCCAGGGTGGCTGTGGCTACAATGTAGCTTGCCATCAGCAGTGTGTGAATGGGTGGATGACTGGATATGTAAAGCGCTTTGGGGTCCTTAGGGACTAGTAAAGCGCTATATAAATACAGGCCATTTACCATACTCTGAATAGGTTACTAGTCCATTGCAGGCCTAACACATGACATAATGAATACCAATCAACATTATACATTTATTGTTATTATTCATTTCCAGATAAGGATATTTAAGTTCAGATAGTTCTTATCAAACATTGATAATACTAATACTACAACTACTACAACAAGATTATGAATTTAAAATGGCACATGAAAAACATCTAGTGCCAGATTTGACAAACAAAGCTTTTATATGAAAACAAGATTGTCATATTACCTGTAAAATGTAAGGAACAGTTTAGCCATCTACTGTGACATGCATGCTAACAAAGTAAGCTACCAACCAAGGCTAAATGTCACATAAGTCCTATCAGTGAGACAACTGACTAACAGCAGTTGGAAGTGTCTGATCATTTGAATTGCTGACATTCAAAGACAAGGCCTAGTCTACTTGTAATCAACAGTATTTACCAAAATGACAAAACTGAAAACAGCATCTTACTGTCATAAAACTCTCCTATGTATGTTACATATGGAAACAGCTGTGTGGTTGACTTTGAACCTGCAGGATTATTGTAGCATTGTTTGGCATCATAGCACATCAAACACATCTCACAGGCTGTGGGGAGGCAGAGCTGCAAAGTCAAACCACAAAGCAGGACTACCATCCACTGGTTCATTACACAAAGGCTGTTTATACTGATGTGAATAGGAGGACTGTCAGCAGCAACACACATATGATGGCTTCCTGTTTCCTCTCTACAATAACAGGTGAACACATCTTTTATCAGTAGAGTTTTGTGACATGACGGAAACATGACGGAAAGTGAGTGACAGCTACTCTCCCAGCTATCAGTGGCTGAGAGAGTACCTTTAAGTCAGTGTAAAGCCAGCTATAATAAATGACTTAGGTTCTAATTTTTCATTGCTGGAAAGGTCACCAGGTGTATATAAGACACCCAATACTGCCATTTCCTAAGGGCAGAGAGTAATGATGACAGCTGAATGAATGACAAATGATCCAAATATCAAGATTATCCACAGAGCTGGTGAGTAGACAAACATCTAATGACTGCATTGCCACATGAAGAAAAACTAAACTGTTTTGTTCTCCTGTATAAATCATAGCTGAACATATTCTACTTCTAGCTGATGACTTTTCTTCCACATTATTACAATATGTTTGTTTTGTTGCTTTCAGGTGCCATTACAATCCTCATTATCGTTTACTTCTTTGCTTTTTTTCTGTGAATTTTCAATATAAAATAGGATCAAATCTGTGCTAACTGAAGAAGAATCACTAAATACATGATTACTTTTCACATTTCTGCTCTATAAAAACTAGAACAAATTAAAAGCAGAGAATGGATGATTCGATGAAGATTCTTAGCATATCAGCGTGCAATCAAATGCATGTAATATGGATATACTGGATAGTTATGTCCACTCAAAGTAAATTCCAAAGCCTGCAGCTGATTAACTGTAAAAAAAAACAAAAAAAAATAAAACACTATGACAATATAATCAACCACATTTTTAAAAGATACATCAAGAGAGGACATACTGCTTATCTCACCACGGTGCATATTAGCCTAGCCATATTACATTATTATTTTTCTCAACGCAGCTAGATAACACACACATTCCTGAAGTAATCCAAGCAGATAAAAGCATCTTTAGAGCTAAAGCTCTAAACAAGCCATGTATTCATGTTGTAAAGCATGCATGCACTCTAAAGTCACGGTGTAATGGAGTGCAACATACAGTATTCAAATCTATAAAGAACATATTCATGGGCTTTTCTGGAAAGATAAGCCTGCGCTGCCTGTCTTGACAACAAAAATAATGAAAAAAAAGTGCCCTGAATGCCTGAGAATAAACACGCTCCAAGAAATGATTATACCAAACAAACCTCAAATGTGTTTTGCCTCTCCTAGTGTTTTCTTGGGTGCTCAAGGGGAAGAATTGTTTTTTTTTCCCTACCTCGGTGCCAATATGAGAGCACAGCAAATAAACCATGTCTGGTGCCATAAATAAAAGAGAAGAATTGAGTGTGCACACTTGCTTAGATATACTCCAAATATTGATACTCATTTTTCAATGTTTCAGACGCATGGGGTTTTGTAGTCCACGTGCCCAGAGAACACATCTTTATGGTGGTGTCTTTATTTTGGTCGTGTACCACAGTGTCTGACTTTGATCGATCGTTTGCTTGGTGTTTGGTTAGACAACATGACACTTGACCAGAAAGTAAAACCAAAATATCTCTGTCGCCCCCTGGTGGCCGGCATCCTGGCTGAATCATACAAACTTCAGAGAGCTGTTTAATGGCTCAGCCACACTAGAGTTAAAAAAGGGAACTTGTGATGCACCTGATGCACTATTCACCAAAATCATTTTGGTGGTGTCTCTTATCTTATCTTATCCACACATCTATCCATCAATCCATTTTCTTCTACTTATCCATTTCAGGGTCGCAGGGGATGGAGCCTATCCCAGCTGCTATAGGACAATAGGTGGGATACACCCTGCACTCTAAAAAAGTAATTCATCAGGCCTTTTACCACCACTTGACTAAATCCATGGCTGCAAGATAAACATTCTAATTTACTCATTAAGATAGACCTTTTAAGTTGCAAACTTTATTTTTTGGGGTTGTGTTGAATTAATAATGTTGGTAATTGCATTCACTTAATTTTATATGTAATTTGAAATTAAATCCCAATGTTAGTGGGTTCAAAATAAAATTCAACTTGTAATTACATAAAGAAATTGAATAGGTAACTTATTTTTTCTCCACTGTAACTTCTGATTTCAAGTTCCCTCCCCTGCCCACTTAACTAGCCCAGGCAAATTCACATATTGTGAATATGGCATGATGGACTTGCAAGCTTATGTAAAAGACATTTCAAGGTAAGTAACATTTCATTTACAAATAACAGTTCTAACAAAGCAAAGCATTTGTGCTAGTCACTTGTAGTGGATTTGTGTACGATGTTATGCTCATACAGTTAAGGATATTTTTTGCATTACCACATGTAGGTAATGCTAGCCATTCTAAACTTTAGCACAGGAGAGGATAAGACTTATAAAGTTTCATTTGACAAAGGTCTTCAGCTAGAGAGTGCTGCTGTGGCTAGGAAAAGCAAGTTTTGCTACACAATGCAATCTAATTTCGATCATAGGCTGATTTTGTTTTTCTTTTTAACAAAATTAGAAGCCTTTAAGCTGTGAATAGTTTTGTCAGAGGGGTAACCATAGAGGCTCCTTTTTTCTGTCTGGCTCACCTATTTTATGTCTTCATAAAACTTGCATGACCTATACATAATATTACATTGTAAATGATTTTGGTTACTATTGTGATACAGCTTAAAGTAAGTATTGTTCTTGATCTTAAGAGCTGTAGCTATCTTTGTTTTTTTTAAACACATCAGGTTGTGTGAAATATTGTTAATGTCATTCCGATAGCATCATTCTGCATTGGCTATGTGAATCTACTTAACATTAAGACTTTACATTAGTATATTAGTATAGTGTGATAATCTAGGGTCATTAGTGCGTTGTTAAGTTGGGACATATTTTTTACAAAATGGGCTGGGAGTGAACAATGTGTAAATTTGAAACCTCTGCAAAAACAGGGTTGCTAAAACATTACAGATTACGCCATGGTTATGGTGGGGAATGTCTCTCTTGTCTTCACTAAGATTGTTTTTGTTCCCTCCAAAACTTGGGGTAGCCTTAGATCACATCTATCATCTTTAACTAATGTATTAGAGCATTAATTAATGCAATATAGTCTGCAAGATTGAATTCTTCTGTTTGTGTGGTCTACAGATAAAGGAGACGTTCAAGAGTTCAACCACTGTAAGCCTTGAATGGCTACACTTGACCATTGCAACTGATGGATGTCATTTTTTCCAAGGGGAGGACCTAAAGGAGTGCGAATCAGGCAGATCAACGACATGCTTCTTGAGGTAGGACAAATATTTAGACTTTGGGTAGCTTTGAAATGCACTTTGTTGGCAGTAACCCATGTAGTTTATACTCATATTTTTTTCTTAAATATTACAATACAATTGAAATACTTAGAGAAGTAGCCATCTGCTGCCTTATCACATACCTTGGAGAGACGGAAGAGGACCTTTTCATGCGGTTTGGTGTAAGTAATTCAGCATCGTGTGTGTGTGTGTGTGTGTGTGTGTGTGTGTGTGTGTGTGTGTGTGTGTGTGTGTGTGTGTGTGTGTGTGCATTCCACTGATCATCTGAATTCATTAAGATTCAGTAAGTATAAATGTCTAATGCATAATCCACTAACCTATTTTTTTTTATTTGCTTTACAAGGACACCAAAGAATTTAAGGCCAACCTTGAAAGGCAGGTGATGAAAACTGCCATCATCGGTGACCAGTACACCCCTGGATCTGACCATAAGTAGCAACCATTGTGATGGGAACAAAAATCCTGGAGGGCCAGGATTTCCCAAGGTGCTGTGTGTTACTCATGGGAATAATATAAGATCTCAATCTGAGCTAATGCAAGGATCTGAAATACACTTTTGAAGTTGTTCAGAAGCTGTTCCTTGACCTTGATAGAACCAGCATTATGTTAAAAATGCTGACTCTGTTTCAAAAATTGTTAACTGTTTTGAATCCTGTAGGTGTAACATTGACCTTAAAGGTGTTTGCTGCATTGTGTAAAAGAAAGATGCAAGATCTTGTAAAGTTTGGTAGGCATTGAAAGTTGACATTTACTGAACACTTGCTTGGAAGTATTACTGCAACAAAATGTTTTCTAAGCGTTTTTTTTTTTTTTTTTACCAGTTGAACACATTTGTTTCTGTGGTCTTAAATACATAAAGGCATATTGTTTAACTTGGCTGTGATGGTATAAATGGAAGTTTCTGATTTATTTTCACTTTTTAAATATAAAGTGTTGAATGCCTACAGTTAAAAAATAAAAAAAAAGTTATTTGCTAATTGTTGAATGAATTCATTTTTTAAAAGCTATTACAATAAAAAAAAATAAGAAAAAGCTAAAATGATGATAATAATGAAGAAAATCAGCAACTTAATATTTTAAACGATTAACTTGAAAAAAATTGCTTTTGTAATTTATTATTAATTACATAACACTTAAAAATCATTTTAAATAATGTGGAAAATGTAATTGGAGAAACATAATTTTTATGAGTAAGCAACTTAAAAACATGTTTTTAAGTGGTAATTAAAATCACCTTTGATTATGGAGGAAAAGTTAAGTGCCCTAACTCTAGTTTGTTGGTTTAATATAATTTCAGCATAAGTTATCGTAACTCAAAAAGATTAATGGAAACTGTTGTGTTAATTTTTTTTTTGTTGAGCTTAAACAATAGTTTGTAGAGTGTGGACAGGTCACAAATCTGTTGCATAGACAACAATTCACACTAGTATTCAATTTAGAATCACTAATTAGCCTAACCTCCACTAACGGCATGTCTTTAGACTATGAGACAGCCAGAGAACCCATGCAGACATGTGAAGAACATCCAAACTCCACACAGAAAGGACCCAGCCAGATGGTGGGCCCAGGGCCTTCTTGCTATGAGGCAACAGTGCTGCCCACCATGCTATGAAATTAGTTTTTACATTTGTGTAGCTGTGTAACTTGCATTGGTCTAACCCTTCATGTCAGTTTGAAATCAAGACAGCTTCCTGGTAGCTGATAAAACCTCAGCCACCTCCCTCCATGTTAGCAGATGGAACAGGAGAAAAACTGGAGAAAAAAAATTACAGTAAATTGTTCTGAAATTAGATTTCTGACAAACTAAAGTCATATTTGAAAACTTACAATGCAACTCTTCTCCCAGTGTCTGATTGCTTTCGGTTTAACAAGTCGTGTTTGCATTAACCCTTTAAGACCTACCATAGAACCAAGTCTACCAGAGCTTATATTATATTTTTACATGTTGTAGAGCCATTTCTGGAAGCATTTCAAGTTGCTATACATCAATACAATTATTATAGCCCAAACTTTAATAATATGTATGCATTAAGTGCATGGTAATTACATAAATTGAAAAAAAGTGCAATAAACTACATAAAAATTGAAAATAGCATCAAAATAAACTATTTCCAGCAGTGCAATTTGAGTTCTAAGCATTCCAGAAACTATTCAGAAAGTCTTAACGTCAAACATAACTTTTAAAAACACCAGTTTAGGCTGATGAGGCTCTGAAGGTCAAAAAAACTACATTTTCCGCGAAAATTATGTCACTTCCGGTTTCGGGCAGGAAACTGCACAGTGTGAAGCTCTAAGTTAAGCACACTATGGGAAAAAATGTCCAGAACAATCAAGGATGCAGCCAGCTATGTGAAGTTCCAAGGAGGGGTGGGCAATATATCAAATACACACGATGCATCGCGGGATTTTCCACGTACGATGGTTAAAGTGGCTTTATCGTAACCATCAAGACACATGCACACATGCATGTATTTTTCTCCCACATGCTGCAAATGCATCATTTTCCAACCAGAAAATCTTCTACCCGGTACACTGCATTGAGCTTGCATGTTTATATACTACCAGATAGAGAATATACTCGCTGTTATTTGGATTTCACAAGGAGGATGTTGAACAAAATGCAGTAATTTGCAAAACATGCCGTAAAACTATTGCTGCTAAAGGTAGAAGTACCACGAATTTATTCTATGGCAAAACGAAGAATGTTTTGAACCCCGCATGCCAACATTCCCTGATACATCAAAGAAAAGGTCAAATAAACCAGGTGTGATACCTGTGACTCTTCTACGTCAGTCTTTTTTATAGTCGCTGCCTAGACTTTTTTTTTCTGTAATTTGAGGGCATCACATTTGTATTTTACAATTTCATGTGTTAGAAGCAATGTTCCCTCTAAGTTGCGCGTGTGCGCAATTGCGCACTGCTGGCACGGTCTGTGTGAAGCCACATTAATGACAACGTGAACAACCATTGGAGATGTGAGCAGGACAGACGGAACAAATGACGGAAAAAGTGTGGACTTTATACCAGTTTTTAAATTGTGTTGATAGGCCACGTAAAACCAGTTATGATAAGAAATATATATATATACAATATTAGATTTTCTTCCTGAATACTATCGTTACATTTACTGTGGGAAGAGACGGTAAAAACTGTGTTTTATAAGGTAAACGCTCGAAAGCACTCTCCGCCTGTGAGCAAAACCAACCCCCACCAAAAAAAAAAATGGCATTTAGTTGCTTAGGAAGGGGCGAAGTTTTAGCAGTGACGGCGGTGTTTTGAGATGTAAGAGATTTGCGACGTTTAGCGCAAATCTTGTGTAGTTAGTGT
Source organism: Haplochromis burtoni (assembly GCF_018398535.1). Classification (NCBI taxonomy): domain Eukaryota; kingdom Metazoa; phylum Chordata; class Actinopteri; order Cichliformes; family Cichlidae; genus Haplochromis; species Haplochromis burtoni. The sequence continues at coordinate 242,553 of NW_024582781.1, forward strand.
GTAGTGTAGTCAATAGTTGGGATAAAAAATCAGCCCGGGCATTTTGACTATAGACCAGGTATTATAGGAAAAACCATAAAGCCTTTGAATGAAAACAAACATCGTTGTGACAGTGATGTACACTGTCTTGTTGGTACTGTATATATGTATCACTCTGATAAACTTAACTCCCTATTCTGGTATTCTAAACAGTACTTTGCTGAAACCAAGAGACTGCTTGGTCGAGTTAACCTCCTGAACTATCTACAACATATGGTGGAAACCTGACATTAAGACAGAGAAGACTAGAGGTGACACATGACCATTACTGAATATTAAAAATAATAAATGACAGATTTAGTGATATTTTCATAAACTATTTATTTATCACATCAATAAACAGCATGGCAGGGCAAAATATTTTTTCTAACATGGCAACCTTTAAAAAGTGAAAGGCGACAGAAAGACAGGTGAGAAAGAATAAATCTTAATTGACTTTTTGATGGCATTTTACATAGTACTGGTACAGTATCTAGAAAATGTGGGAAAATACTGGCATCATATACAGTACATACCTATGTACAATAATGGATTTCTATACATTTGACATCAGATGAAAACTTTGTTTGTAAGTAGAGCAGGGCGATATGGCCAAAAATATTTATCACGATATATATTTGAAAATTTGCGATAACGATATAACTGACGATATAATTGATTGCGAGACAAAATATAACTCCACAACTTTACTAGCACAAAAAAACCCCATCTGTTTATTTTCACTTAAACAAGCAGCTGTTTTTTATGTGCAGAAAAGCTATATAAAAATTTAACAGTCCAAATGCAAATTCCTTGCTGAAAGTTTAACCAAAAGGCATTTCCAGTAGAAATGGGCTGACATATCCTGAGCATAACCATGTATAATATCCACTGAAGTTAAAAAGAGGTGCTTTGTAACATTGAACTGTAGTGTGCCAAATAAAAAAGTCAAATACGTGTTTTTTGGACCATGAAGTGCACGGGATTATAAGACACATTAAGCGAAACAAAGCAGTCAGATAAATAAAACTATTCAACTCATTCTTCTTGCTTCCTCCACTTGTGTACCATTGATTCATTAATCCTGTATTGTATCACAGCTGCTCTATTCCCATGTTGTTGCAGTAGGTTAGTCATTAATTGCAAATATTAATGACTAACCTTCTATTGTGGATGGATTATCTCAGTTGTTCTCCTGACTGAAGTTTGGTCCGTTTACAGCATCCTGCCATGTGATTGCATTTGTCTCTAACCATCAGGAAACTTCACGTTAACTTTTATCGAGTGGAAAAGTGTTAGTGTTGATTCCTCCATCTTCACTGTTTATGTTATGCTAACATAGCTGTGTCGCCAGTGTTGCTAACTCCTCAGTAAGGAAAATCGCTATTGGTTGTCCTAAAAGTCGCTAGAAGTCGCTAAATGACGTCATTGCCTAATTTGCATAATTGGTCATGCTAATATAATTGTAACCTATGTTGTTGAAGAGAGAGATAACATCGTGGAAGAGACATAAAGTGAGTAAAAAAAAACGTAAATAAAATACATTTATAGTTTATTTAGAACTACAAATTAAATTTCTTTTAGCAATTATTGTTTTTTTTAATGTCACAATTCCAACCCTGCTCCTTAATCCGGGCTTGGACCGGCAAAAGTGACCCGAAATAGGCACTCTGGTGGAGTTACTTTGTGTGTGTGTGTTTATAAGTAGTTTTAAACCTTGTGATCCACAAAACAGCATAAGAGTAAAAGAAGAACTGACTGCGTTACAGTCAGTGCGGGAGCAGCGGCTTTGCTCATACACGATTCATTTTCAGTTTGGACGCATAGGTGTGAACATCTCCTGCCCTGATAGCAGCTGGGGGAAGACTATGCTCCACCCGTGAGCGCTTTGGAACAGGCGAGGTACCCACGGCAGTACCCGCTGCTTGTTGAGAGTAAAAGCGATACCCGCTTTCACGTCAAAAAGTCGTCATAAATAAGTCTCCAATAACACCAGAAAAAGTTGCCAGATTTGTCGCTAGTCGCTTTTTAGAAAAAAGTCGCTAAGGGGGTCTGAAAACTCGCTAAATATAGCGACAAATTCGTTAAGTTGACAACACTGTGTGTCGCTAGCAATCACGTAGCACATCATTATATACCAGCTCGCCCAACTTCAGTAACCCTACTAACGTCACTGCTGTTTAGTTTCCTGTCTTCATTTATGTTGGAAGTGATAGCAGAGCTGTATGTTTGAATTTTTTCAGAAATCTCTCAGTCAGAACATGTTACATCATGCTTAGGTAACTAGCGAAACTAGCGAGCTAACTTCCGCTAACTTCCAACTCCGTTAAATGTAATAAATTCTGTTTTCAGGACCCAGACTACACCCAGATTTACGAGCACCTTAGTCCGATAAATACGGCAACAACGACGGCCTGCTTGCATGTTCTACATTAAAAAGTGCTTTGGTGGGTATCTGACGGACAAACACCAAACCAGTTCCAGATCACTGAAGTGGCACCATTTTTACAAACCAATTCTGATTCATCCGGTTCACTGAACGATCCACTTTCTCCCTTCTCATTCTCCGTTAACAACATGCTTTTTCGGCCATGTGCGCATGCATGTTTTAATATGGCCCAGCCCTAGTTGTAAGATTCGGATAATTATTTGTTAAAAGCTAGAAATTTTAAATGAGAATAAGAAAGAAAAGTATTTCTTTGTGCCCCCCTCTCCCTGTTAATGCCCTACCTGCCCCCCTGGCAAAACTTTGCTAGACCCGCCCCTGCACAGTTACCAGCTGTCAGCTGCTTAGAAAAGGATCCTGGTGTTATTTGTCTCTCAGAAACAGTTCATAACTTCCCTTCAACTCATTCATGTCACCTAAAAGGTAAACCTGTTTGTCCATCACCTGTTCAGCTCTGATGATTCAGTAAGGACATCTCCTGGTTTCATCTTCGTGTTTCCCTCTCACCACATATCCAACTGATATCAAGACCAGCAGCTTTTACAGCTGTGGCTCCAGCAAACATCAGCTGATACTAGAAAGTATTATTAAATCAATTCTAACAACAGCTTATCAAGTTTAAGGGTGCTTCTGTTGTTTAACACGACCTCCGCTAGTTTCCTCTTTCTGGCGCAAAGTGGGTTATAAATAAGCAAGAGAGACGGAACTTGCGGCAGAAACGCCGATCAGCTGATCATTGATCAGTTTTGTGATTGAAGTAGCAGCAGGAGAGGGAGCGGTAGAGAAGGGAGAAGACGATGCAGCTGACAGCGTAAAGAGACAGAATAACTCCAGCTTTGTGTCTTTTTTTTCACTCTAGCTGAAGTACGGGACAAATCGTGTTTATTTTCAGCTCAATATGAAACGTGTAATATTAACTCTGAATACAAGAGGATTCCGTGTTTTACGGGACGGTTGGCAACTCTACTAACTAACCTTATGAATAAAATAAAGTTCACTATCAGTAACATCATAGCACCCACCCAGCAGTATAGAAACTCCGTCAAGCTAGCTAGTACGCAGTACGAGTTATTGTAACTGACGGTAAAAGGTTAGCACAACGAAAATAAACTATATCTAAACTTGGTTTATATCTGACCCAGTTAGACTGCAGTTCATAACTTCTTACCTGAAGTTCAGTTCACCTGACACTCGCACCAGCGGCATCGGATCTCTCCTCCTCCGCCTCGCCTCCCCTTTCCCTCATCCACCTGCTGGCCTCCACCACTTGCTAATTTTACTGAATGTGTGAAAGCTCCACCATAGCCACCACCAAACAGTTGAGTTATTTTTACAAATCTGCCAGCATCTGTCCAATCCGCCACCTTTCACTGTTTACACCATTACGGGAGATAAAAACGAAAAATTACCATCATGTTCAATGGCCAGTCCAGCAATATATCAGACTGTTGTTTTCAACAGTCTGATACACTGGTCATACACTGGTCATTATATACTGTATTTTGCAGACAGAGAGTTACAGGACTCTACAGACTCATACTCATAATACAAGTCAGAGCTTTATTAAAAAAAGAAAAAAAAAGAAAGTTTTGTTTTCAAAATTGGAGTTCAAGTTATTTTTACTTCCAATAGTGTTAACATACTAAACAGGTCATGAACAAGATTTTTTTTAATTTTCATTGTAAGTAGCCTAAAGCAGTTAATTAAAAGTAGTCTAACATAGATGTAAATGCTGTAATTTGATAATTTTAATAAACCATGTAACTTAGATGGATTCGATGCTGGCGTGACAACAGTGCACACATCTGCTGTTGCTCACAGTGGTCCAAGGGACCGCTCAGGGAGTTTGTGTGTTTTCTCAGACACATGAAAACTTAGAGGGAACATTGGTTAGAAGCACCTTTTTAATTTCAGTTGTTTATTTATTTTCTCTCATGAATTATTACTTTATGTACTTTTTTGTTGCTGTGATGTTTGTTAAAGGTTTAGTGTTGACCCCAGAAGTAAGCTTACTGTGACAGTATTGTCATTTGTGAAAAACCTCTGTGTGCAACGGATGGTTAAAAAATGGTTCAAATAAAACATTTCAATTCATTCCGATTTTTTGTAATATAAATATGGAATTGTTGATTTGAATGAGTACACCAGAGGAATTTTAGGCACTGGTTAAATATAACATCTGTTTTTGGAGGTTATTAAAACATATCACGATATATCCAGTATCGCAATATAGCCAAAAAATATCACAATATTAGAGTCCTTGTATCACCCAGCCCTAGTTCAAAGGTGTTTGCATTTGGACCTGATAGCAGACATGACTTTGATACCATGTTTCCACACCCCAGTCACAGAATGGCACAGCATATTTCTAGGTTTGGCTTCAGTTTGTTACAACAGGAAGAAGCTTAGATCTGTAATCTATCTCCTTGTATTGTCTGAAACTACCAAAAAAAAGCTGTAACAAATGGCTCACAAGTTCCTGAAGTTAAATAAATGTTTTAAATCTGATTCTTTTATATGACCAATGGGGAAAAGCCTAAAATTTCTCAGTCTGCTTAATAAGAAAATTAACTAGTATTTACATTTGAAAAGGAGGCGTTTATTTCAAGAAGAGAATAGAGAAAATTCTTGAACACTTCACTTGAACATAAAGGAACTTTTGAATATGTAAAGACATTTCATTCCTACTGTGTATTCCTGCCAATGAGGAAATATTCCTGCAGTCAGTGTTTAGAAACATGGTTAGTGATTCTTCAGTTACTGGTACGTTCAAAACAATCCATCCTTTCTGAAACTTAGGAGAGGGTGCATGGACCAAAGCAAATCAGAATGGTTGAAAATAAAGAAAATACATGGTTTTCAGTGGCTAAGTCAGAGTCCAGACCTTAACCATGAGAGAAGACCACTGAGATGCTGTGGCATGACTTAAGAAGAGCTGTGTAATTAGTGTAAAATATTAACGAACTGAAAATATGTAGGAGGAATCATCTAAAATTCTTTCTTTCCAATGTGCAAGACTCATTAGCATCCACAGGAAATCTCTGATGGAGTTGCTACTGTTAAGCTGAACTGAAAATTGAACAGGCTATCAAAACCCAACCCTACAGATGATTGTCCGAAATAATACTCACAGCATCATTTAAGCAAGGGCAGCCTCACCATGAATTTAGTTCAAGGTATATCTTCCCAGTATTTATTTGTTGGCTTACTTTCCAAACTGTTCTAACTTTTCAGGGGGTGATTCACTCATGTTACAATTATCAATATTGAGAGTTGAAAGAAAACTCCTCAACTGAGAATATTAAGTGAATCCCACAAGCAGCCAGAGGTGGATATTGACTACACTTAAACATCTAAAGGATGTTCCACCAAAATAAAGCAAAGCATAGTGTTAAGATTGCATAAAAGCTTTACCTATACGATCTAAAGAGAAAAACTTGATCAGAATGAAAGCACCAGTGGCAAATCATAACACTGTGTATACAGTAACCTGCTGCACCCTCTACCACAAGTGATCTCAATGAACCTCTCAGTTATTTTACAGGAAGCACCTGTTCAGTCCAGAAGGTCAGCTCAGAAACGTTATCATACGTATATCTGTCTGTCCCATGTAAATATATTTATCTTCCAACAACTGAGAACGAAGGCTGTTAACAAGACCAACTGGGATAAGATGAGAATAAGATTGCTCCACATTTTGTCTACCTACTCCCAAAATCAATTTGGGAGACATTATTTTGAGAAGCAAATGTCAAATTTACATACTGGGCTCAGAGGATAAAGACATTTAAACACGCAAGTGCATCAAATACACCTAAAATAATTGGTGCTATGTTTAGTTTGGCAAGAACTGACAATATTCTGGATGGTGCTTGTGCACATGCAATAGTGCATATTCTATAATTAGGTCTAGATGTCAAATGTACAACTATTCAAATGGGTTAGTCGGGTCCACTGAGGAATATGTGCTCATTGAGAGCAGATGCTGATTGAAATCAAGCGTGCACACAGGGAGATATTAATATCACCTAAAGGATTATGCCAAAAAGCAATACAACATATTACACACAGTGCCTCAGAAAGTAAAATTAAATCATTTCCTATGTGGTGTCTGAGGGCCAAGCTGAACTCTCTGTATTTAATTAATTGAGCTGAGAGAACTATAAACAGCAAGCCTTTGACTCTTCATCCCATTTCCCCCTAAAGCTTGCTGGATATAAATATCAGTATGGAACCATGCTGGGCTTTCACAAAGAGGATTAGAGTGAGGAAAGAGGAATCAGACAAAACTTGCTTTACTTTATTTAGTGACACCACCATTTGTATTTGAATCTGGAAGCCATAGCAGGCATACAAGTCCAACATGCCTTCCATTTCCAATGCGGGAAACAGCTTTGTTTTTGACGCATGAATTTTGAAATGGATGATTTCTGAAATTCTTTCACAAGGTTTTTCCAAATATTCTCAACATAATGGACTACAGAAATTTTAAATTTAGACCCTCAAATTTAGTTTGACAAGGAATGTGCATGGCAGCAGAATACAGAAAGATGCCCTAACCCAAACAAACCTTTGCTTTCCTACTGCACTGGAGGTTAAACAATCTTTGGAGTTGGACCAAGAGAGGTTTATCCATCTGCTATTTGACTACTCTGATGAAAATCCAATCATCTACTTTTTTTTTTTTTTTTTTTTTTTTTTTTGCCTGTCCCGTTTGGCTCTTTTGCCATCAGAATTGTTGTCTAAAGGCAAAAAAAGATGCCCAACGGATTTACTTTACCAAATTGACCATCCCAGCCTTGCCATAATGGTCCATTTGATTCACCTTTTATTGTTTATTTTATTTTCACTTGCTGAATACGGGACAGACTTGACTGGAGGAAAGAAGGGGAGAAAGAAAGAGGGAAAGAGAAACAGCTGAGAAGAGGGACGGGGGAGAAGGGCAAAAAACAAAAACCAACAGAATCCAATCATCTACTTGACCAAAGGGGAACCAAGAGACATCAGAAGTCACAGTAGCCAGCTTGGCAAACCAGCAAAAGTCCCATCATCAGAACCTAATTAAAAAAACCCGGGGCTAGGAGACTTAGATCTCCACTCTTCCAACACTAAGCGTGGTGGCAGGGGAGGGGCTCAGAAGGCTTTTGCAGCAGACTCACATGTGGAAATGGGAAGGCAGAAACAGCCAACATGCAGCCAGAGCTGACAGACTGTGAGATAAGAGAGTGCTGGGAAACACAGCTCTGATTTGTGATACCACAACTGGTAGAAATGTGAGCTGACCCTCAAAGGTGTGAGCAAAGAAACAAACAAAAAAAAAAAGCACTGTGATTCATACAAACTCACTTTAATTCAACAATGTAATCACAAAGCTGTTCTATTAGACTGTAGAGGATTGCTGCAAAGGACATTAGACATTGCCAGGCTTTCTTTGTGTTCGCTGGTGTGATAAAACCTAAAACCCCAGTCACATATAAGTCTTTCTTAATCCGGTATCTCTGCTTCAGCCTCTATATGCGTTCACATAAAGGAGTCATCTGACAAATCGTTACTTCTTTAACAAAAACTACGCAAGCGTGCAGAAGCAAGGTGTGAAACATTAACTGTTGCTGTTTCCATAGGAATTAAGATGGCAAGTAGCACTCAGGTCCCGCTAAACTGATTATAAGCACATGTGTGCACCTCTACATAACCAGATATTAGAGGTGCACACATGTGCACCAACAGGCCTGGAGCATTCAGGTGTGTGCTACCACATTTCCAAGGAGTAAGTAATAATCTCAGACGAGCAAAACCCAGAAACCACATCTCAGGCTACGTCCACACGGGTATTTTTGAAAACGGAGATTTTCCGTTTTCGTTTAAAAAAATAATCCCGTCCACACGTAAACGCAGAAATGAAGGAAAACACTGCTAGGAACATGCCAAAGCAACAGGTGGCAATATATTCCTAACCGTGTAGAAATGTTGGCCAATCAGAAGTCTAGAAGCCTCGGTGGGAAATAGTAAACAAGGATGGGGCATAGAAGCAGAACCTAGTCGTATGTGTGAGGGAGACAGTAACTGTGTGTGTATATGTAAGCATGTAAACACTGCAGAGAGTACAATTAACAGTAACAGTATTGTAGAAATTCATTTCACCGAATAACGTGGCGCAGTGTGACGTCAAAAAAGGCGCACACTTTTGACGTTGCGTTTCCTGCGTTTTCTCCGCTTTTCTTGTCCACACGTAAATGCAAAAACGGAGTTTTCAAAAATATCCACCCTGGCCAGAGTTTTTAAAAATCTCAGTTTTCAGTGACCGAAAACGCCATTTACGTGTGGACGAAAGGTGCAAACGCATAGAAAAATCTGCGTTTTCAAAAATACCTGGGTACGTGTGGACGTAGCCTCAGACTCTACAGGCCAGTTAGCATGTTAAATGTTAGCATTTATGAGAGTATAATTAGAAAAAAGACTGAACAAGTATGGCTTTTTTTTTCTCTAATTAAAACACGGCAGGAGGTTTGCAAAATTGCAACTGAACAAAGGACACAACGTCTGGAACAATGCCCTTTGGAAAGATAAGACCGAAATGGAGTTGCTTGGCCATAATGCAAAGCACCACATCTGGCGAAAATCAAACACAACATATCAGTACAAACACCTACCAACTAGGGCTGCACGATTAATCCTTAGAAAATCGCGATCTCGATTCATACTTATCATAATCTGCATGAAAACAAGCGCTCACTCTTCCTGCTCAACAAATGACAAGGGCGGAGCCTTATACCACGTGGTACAGAAGCTGTGCCGTGTGATGCTAAAATTAGCAGGGAAAAAACAACGGAGAGCACATCAGGGATGACGAGAAAGTGACAGGAGTAAATCCGTCCTGGTCAACCACCCAAACATCAATAACGGGAACCTTATACAGCGCTTCCCTATATACGTAGAACTCCCGCAGGCACAAAGAAATTACGGAGGCTATCACTTATCACCTGACCAAGGATATGGCTCCCATCAACACTGTGCAAAACGAGGGATTTAGGAAAATGATCAACACCCTAGACAAACGCTACACAGTGCCGGCCCGCAACTATTTTTCTATTGTTGCACTACCTGCTCTATACACGCAGTGTCGAGCAACGGTGGAGATGGAATTTCAAGCAGTACAACATTTTGCGGCAACAACAAAACGTGAGACATTTGTTGTTTTTATGTTTATTTATTGTTTTTATGTTCAGTCTCAACTGTTACGAAGATGATGTGCAGTTAATAAGTGCAATAAATATTTATACTGGAAAAGAAAATCGTGATCTCAATTCTAAGCCAAAAAATCGTGATTCTCATTTTATGCAAAATCGTGCAGCCCTACTACCAACTGTCAAGTTACAGTCCTTGGGGACTCATAATGTGGGCCACAGAACCTTGACCTCACTGAGTCACCAATAAACTCCTGTATATACAAAAATACCCTAAAATCAAATGTGAGGACTGAAAGCTGTAACACAATGTAACAAAATAATGATCCTAAACACATCAGCAAATCTACAACAAAATGACTGAAAACGAAAAGAACCAAAGTGTTGCAATGGCCCAATCAAAGCCATCAACCCAAAATTCCTCTACTGATGACCTCTGACCTTGTCAGAAAATGATTACTGTTGCTGAATGTGGTTCTACAAGATATTATAGCTGCCAGGGAAAGATTCAGCATAAGCATGGTGCTATAACACACCTCAATGGCTTTAGAGATGACTAACCTATCTTAACTGCACCAGCAGTAAAAATGTGACATTGTTTCAGCTCAGGCTTTTCATTTTTTGTTGGTTTGTTGTCTGCAAGAAAACAATAGGAGGCATCTGCCAACTGAGCATTTGAGATATTAACAGCTTACTGTGTTGTCATTCATCATTTTTGTAAACAAAACGAGAAAAACACAGATGACAACACGTTATTTAGTTTCAATGTCGCTGTGCCATTATTGTAGTATCACTACAGCATGCATGTTTTTGTGTCAGATCCTGTAAAAACAACCAGACACACTGACAAATAACCAGGCCATTTATTGTTCTATTCGTGTGCCAAGTTGCTGAAAGGACTTGTGTTTGAAACAAAAACAAAAAACCCCAGTGTAACCACAGTTTTGGGCTACTGGATTCAAATCTATCTGCACCTGCAGGGTCATATGCAGAACTGTGTGACGTGTGGCTAAGCTCTAGCCAACAAGATTATCAAATGATCCAATAAACTTTGGATGATAGTCACAGACATGATCACAAGGTGCTAAGCTCGATGGAAAACAGAGTCGCCTGTGCCGCTTCCCAAAGCCTGCTCCACCGAGAGGCACAGAGAGAGCAGTGCTGAAAGAGCGAGGGCAAGATGGGGAGCGTAGGAACTGCATAGGTCACAGCGCATTAGTGAGAAAAACAGTGAACACCCTCGGAGAAAGAAAAGAATCAGAGAAAACTTGTACTGCTGTAGCAGCGCAAAATTCAGGGCTTATAAAAGATGACAGCCTTGTAAGTTACAGCCTCCTCCTATCAGTAATTACAGTGTAGCCAGACAGTCATAAAATCTAATGCATTGTAAATTATGAGTTGTTACACAGAAACCATTAATTCTGCATGAGAACAGGCAACTGGGCAGTGCTCTCTCCATTGGTTTGCCTCCTCGTGCTGCGATTAAACTGACAATTAATTACTGAGAGAGAAGGCCAAGCGAACAACAACAATCCGATACGTCACTGATCCCCTAAGGGAAATGCTCTTTGCTGTTTGCCCTGCTCCAAGAAGAGGTCAAAGGCAACAGCTCCAATGGCCTGCAGAGAGATGCTTCGACACAGCAGCAATTACAGGGGTTGGATGCAGTGGAATTCTGTACAAAATAGTTAAAGAATTTAATCAAGCAAGTAGAGTTAGGGCCCAACAATTTAGGAAAAAACAGCCAACTGATTCTTCAGCATAAATAAATGTTTACTTCACCTCTAAAATAAATCAGACCACAGAGAATAATACTGCCGGTTGTGTCCTCACAGAGTTGAGACGAGTCAAAGAAGCATCATCTTTTAGGCAAATACTACATTATTAGCAGAATTAGAATCACTCAAATAATGATAAGAACTCTTTGGCCAGTCAGTGACCATTTCTTGGGCTTCCTCTGATTTTGCTGACAGCTCTGCTCAAAGATACCCTGAAAAGTGTCTTATCTCTAGAAGCACAATGAAGCATTATTTGTTTGTGGGATCCTATGATGTTTGCATTATGCACATGCACAGAGGACAGCAACTAGCCCCTCAGCTGTGGCTGCTGCAGGCTTTTATAAAAAAGGAAAACTATATATATATATAAAATGCAGATCTTCTCACTGTTTGGTAGGAGGGGCTAAAATGGCTCTTTTTCATGTTGAAGGATGCCAAACCTTGGGTTAGGCGATCTCAGAGACATAATAGAGAGCTTCCTCCGAAGGGTGGCTGGGTTCTCTCTTAGAGATAAGGTGAGAAGTTCAGCCATCCGGGACAGGCTCAGAGTAAAGCCCCTGCTCCTCCACATCAAAAGGAGCCAGTTGAGGTGTATCGGATAAGGATGCCTCCTGCCCGCCTCCTCTGTGAAGTGTTCTGGGCATGTCCCACCGGGAGGAGCCCCCAGGGCAGCCCAGGACATGCTGGAGAGATTATATCTCCTGGCTGGCCTGGGAATACCTTGGTGTTCCCCCCGACAAGCTGGAGGAGGTAAAACTGGAAACAGACTTGAAAAGAAACTGGTGAAGCACTGATGCCTCAAAGCTAGAAGGTCTTAGTTTGGTTCTCTGTGGCGTTTTTTGTCCCCTGTGGCTGCATAGGTTTCCTCCTTCCTCCCAAAGGAAGCATAAAGTCCAGAGCATAAAGTGTTGTATAAATATGAGCAACAAAAGTAAATATGGCTTGTCGTATAAAGTGCTTTGAGTGGTCAATAAGATTAGACAAGCGCTAACAGATTTTGTCACTAGACATAACCTGTGTGGAGGCTGTGTGGGGGAGAGCTACCTCCTCTGTGAGCTCTACAGTTTCTGGTCAATAAATTGATCTGTACAAACTAGCAGATTAAAGCGTGTTGTGTGAGTTAATGTATAGCCTGAGATCAATAAAACTGATGTGTCTGTCAGATTTTAAGGTTAGGGTAGTGTGCTCTTTTGGGGAATAAACCACTAAAAAGACACCACCCACTCTCCAAGGATCAAAAAATCATAGAGATGTGTTTCTTTGACAAAAGCCTCTTTAGCTAACATAAATCTAAGCACACCTCATTAACCAGGGACCAGGCTACAGTTTCCTTTTTGTTGTCATAGGGCTAATGTTAATTAGTTACAGTGTGTAAATGTACTCATCATTATAGCTGGTGAAATCAACTTGCAACAGCTTGTTTAAGGCACTTTTAACAATGTAGGCTGTAGGGCTGGGCGATATGGCCTAAAATCCATATCACAGTATAATTTGAAGCATGTGCGGTAACGATATATATTGCGATATATTCTTTTCACACACTATAAGGCACACTTAACATCCTTTAATTTTCTCAAAAATTGACAGTGTGCCTTTGTTAAAAGTCCGCAAGTTATTTGAACTACATCACTGTGGAGTACCATTCCTTCTGACCGAGGACGACTCAGTTGAAGCGTGATCGGCAATCAGTGCAAACATACATTACAGCCTTATATAGGAATTCTGGTTGGGCTTACTGACCTCGAACCGATTTTATGCAGTGTACAGCGCGCAGAAATCTGTTTAAAAATATTTTAGTACGACTTTGGTAAGCTATGAAGGCGCACCGCTTGATGGATTGGCGGAGCATTACGGCTGCCGTAGTCAGGAGCCTTGCGGAGTAAAACAAAACTGGGTCCAAAACTCCGTCTTCTTCAGGTCCCAAAGTCAAACGAACACTGCGGCATCACTGAGAGTTAAAAACTGTCTAAATTCTTTCATCTTTAATAAAATGATCAGCGTTGCTGCTTTACCAGGTGTAACAATTAAGTTTAACATCCAGGCATCCATGAAAACAGAATCTATTAAATTTAAGGGAGTTAGAAGTTAGCAGGAAGTTAGCTCGCTAGCTTCCACCTAAACATGATACAGCATGTTCTGACTGAGAGATTTCTGAAAAAATTTAAACATACAGCTTTGCTATCACTTCCAACATAAATGAAGACAGAAAAATAAACAGCAGTGACGTTTGTAAACGGACCAAACTTCATTTAGGAAAACAACTGAGATAATTCATCCACAATACGAGGTTAGTCATACTGCAACAACATGGGAATAGAGCAGCTGCAAGAAAATTCAGCATTAATGAATCAATGGTACGGAAGTGGAGGAAGCACAGTTTTTGGCTTTCCCCATGTTCCAAAAGTGCTTCGTCTCTTTGGTATTACTGTTGCCCGGCATAATTTGCAGATGATGTTGTTTTTAGCCGCTGCAATGCTTTCGACCAAAGCAGGTGCAGCTTGATGACACCATCAACATGCTCTATCGCGGTAGAGCGATAGCGCATCAAAATCTCTACCGTTGGCCAAATTTATATCATTTCTACCGTATACCGTTTATACCGCCCACATAGTAGGCTGCTTATGTGAAAGTGTAGAGAGAGCACCTTGAAAGTGTAAATAAAAGTGCAAGACTGAGATTCTGACAATGTGAATTTGGTATGGATGACATGATGTGTATGCCAGCTTCGCATCATGGACCCCGCCGCAGATTACAGATATCCCACTATTAGGGGTGCAACGATATTCGTATCGATATTGAACCGTTCGATACAGTGCTTTCAGTTCGGTACGCATATGTATCAAACAATACAAAATTTGTAATTTATTTTATCAACTTTCCTTCTGATGATGCTGTCTGTGTTGAGCGCTCAGTGAATCTGCGTTCGACTACTCCGCCTAGGCTGCACTGTCGAGCGCAGATCCACTGAGCGCTCAACACAGACAGCATCGTCAGAAGGAAAAGTGCAGGGCAAGCTAGCAAGACAGAAGTTAAGTTAAGCTGGGAACTAGTCTGTTAGCGCAGTTAGCTCGTTACCGTGTTGGCCGTCTAGCCCCATGCACGGGGCAATCAGGGGTAGCTCGTTAACGGAGATTTGCCATGTTGTGGCGTTAAGGTCATTTCAACGAGATTAACCTGAAAGCACTAGTGGGAACACAATGAATATGACTGCACATTTACGCCGACATCATCCTAGTGCAAAGACAAGTGGAAGCAGACAAAAACAACAAGCACGCATGCTACAAACTTTACCCGAGTCATTTAGACAGCCGTTAGCACATGATTCTCCTTATGGGGACCTGATATGTTTAATATGCTGCTGAGAATATAGCCCAGAAGAAGCGTATAGTATAGCTTTTATTTTGGAAAGAGACATTTCTCTGTAATAAACTCTCTTTTCCAAAGATGAGTGATTCCTCAATCAGATACAGGGCTCGCAAATCGCTAGCCCGACGTCCTGGGGCTAGCGATTTTTCCAGTCGGGCTACCAAAATCTATCTCTGCCCTGCCCGTCGGGCTATTGTAGGAAGGAAAAATATATGTCAATGCTTTTGCATTCTTTCGGAAATGTAGCTGGGTAATTATGTCATTGGCATCGGTGAGCCACTGTCAATATGTGACATATTGAAATCGCGTTTGAATTTGCGCTTGTTTTTTGCTTTCACTTTGCAATCGCGCGAACTGTGTATAGAGAGCGACAGTACTGATTGGTGAGTGATGATAATTTGCGCACCAATTCCTCTGACATCGTCTTATCAATCGTTAGCTTACTATGCAAACATGACAAGTGAAATCTCCCAGCAAGCTTAAACATGTGAGAGGTTGATCGCGCAGAGAATCGCTGAGCGTTATGTGAGTGCGTGTGTAAAAGCAGCAGGATATATATTTTAGTTCTGCTGAGCCAAATAAGACAGGTCAGGGTGAAGAAGTGACAGCCAAAGAAAAGCTTACCACAAAACGGAGAAGTTATGACAAATCAGACTATAAGGCAAAAAGAAAGTGCAGCTTTATGGTTTCATGGACAAAAGAATTTCTGTGGCTGCAATATGACGAGCTAAATAACCAGGGCTGCACATAAGTGGTCCGCAGGTGCGCATTCGCTGTCAAAATAAAAAACACGCACAAGGGTTAGGGTTAAATTTAAAAACTGTACTTTTGAGTTAAAATATATATTTATAATTTTAATAAATGACAAATTAAAAAGGCATGAACATTTTTTTGTATCGAAAAAATATCGAACCGTGACACCAAAGTATCGAACCGAACCGTGAATTTTGTGTATTGTTGCACCCCTACCCACTATGTATATTTAGCATTTTGCCACAGTTACTGTCACTTAAGAAGCACAGCAGCTGCCTGACTGCACAAGAAAAGAAGGCAAGGATGTAGCAATGTGCAGGGTTAACGTGCAAGTGTAAAAAAAGGGGTAGCCTTGAATATTTGAGTATCACCTAGCTACGGTAAAATCTGTTTTCCAGGAATTGGAAAATGTGGCTGGACCTGATGATGTCGATCACAGGCAAACATAGCTTTCTCAAAAAGTAGCCAAAGTATCCATGATTGCAGCCTTAACGTCCTCAACCATCGGTGTGTGGATTCCTTCCTGCATGATGGTCGGATGGTGACTTGACCTTAAATCCCAATGATGAAGTGTTTCCAAACATCATAAGACATTGAAGCTGATGACATTAAAATGGGCTCATTTCAAAGTAAAGGTCTTCGTAAAGTAGCAGTTGCCAAAGGAAAAAGAAAATCCAACTGACATTTGACAAACCACGTTGTACACTTTAAAGGAATATGTTCCCCAAGGGCACCAAAATGCCACTGAGTGCAGTAACAAACAGTAATCCACAAGCTGACAGAGTTCCCCTTAAATCGTGTGGACAAGGAAAGCATAAGTGCATTGAAACTGTAAACGAGTTAATAAGCCCATTCTGTAATACACTTTTCTGTTGTGCTCTATACAAATGCTATTCATCAATGCCACGCGCAGTTTATCTCATCCAGGAGGGCCCATGCTGTTCCATAAATTCAGCTCCAATAATATCCAGAACTAAAATATGATGTAATTAAGAGGGCTTTTCTGCAGATTCATAAAAAACAGTCTTCATTTTCCTGCATTGCAAACAGCAAAGGTTTCAAAAGATCGATTTTGTGCATTGCATTCGTCCAATAACTCAAACAGGCAGGATGCCTTTGCACATAAAACCCCCACATGAGGGTTAAATTAGTTAAAACAGGCCTATTAGATGCACACCCAGGGACCTGCTTCCTCTCACAGGATGCCAATAAGATGCAGTTTACAACGCAGCACATGTCAACAGCCTATTTGCAGATATAACGACTGAGTTTTGAAGAAGGACTGTTTGATAATGATTTAGCACAGACAGCTTTTGAAAAAGGACTCAAATTCATTAGTTTCATGGGGGAAGGTAAAAGGAGGAAAATCAGAGGGGCTCTTTCCAGCGCTGCACCAGTAATTTATTGATCCACAATCAATGTCATCATGACTTTTAGAAGGACTAGCAGCTGTGATCGCAGCACCTACAATTGTGGAAACAGTTTCTAAATCTCAACATCTGTCAGAGCTTTTGTGACAGAAAAATTGCTTCCATCAAGCTTGAGCTTAATCAAACAGAGGATTTAAACAGCATTACAGCAGCAGAATGGAAATGAGTTCTTCTATACTTTACTTCATCAAACTAGACCTCCAAACCCACGTCCTGGTTCCCATTTTCAGATGTCATTTCCTAATTGAGATTAAACCACTGCATTTTGTGTCACAGGAGACAAATGGAGGACCGCGGGACATTTCTGAAATTAAATGGAACTTTCCTGTCATTCACACAATTCCAGTGTCTGGTCGCATGCCAGTACACAGGCTTAAATGAGAGAATCTGGCAGAGATGATCGTATTAACGACCCAGGCGGCAATGTAAAGGTTGTGCTCCCACAAAAGAGATGGTTACACTCCACCGCTTAAAAACAGTGTCAAGAAGTACTGATGTAAGCACTTCAAGGAGCATGGTACAATTCCAGAAAGAGGATCGGTCCTGTGGGAGGGAGATGCATTTGTGCGTGTGCGGTGTTTATATTTCAAAGAAACTGTCAAACTAAATCTATAGGAATGGATTTTTGGGAGGCTTAGGCACACTGTTCACAGCAAGTATAGACACTGACCAAGAACTGTGTTATGACCCTTAGATTACAAGGTAAAATCCTATTCAGCAGCTTGCCACTGAGGGTTATATGGCTCGCTTTCAGTTTTTGACTTCTTGGTGTAATGTAGCAGTATCTAACAGGGTGATAAAGGACAGCAAGGTGACACACATTCCTTTATGCTGTGCAACAGAGAGCAGACGGCTTTTCTGAGTTCATGTTAATTGACATGGATTAGAGGCCAGATAAATCCGTTATATCTGATATCAAGCTATGAAGTACAAAGCATTATGAAATGCACAATGCTCTCATCTACTTATCTGGATTTATTTTGCCTCTGCCCTTGCTCGCCTTTTTCTATGATTCTAATAAACGCAAATAAACCTGACACCTGTGAACCGGCTTCTTACTGAAATGATGCCACGCACTTAAAACCGCAGTTATTCCTGCGAACTACACAGTATAAAGCAGCTCCGAGCACCGAGTCGTGCCATTTCAAAAGACGAAAATGTATCAAACTACATCTTCAGTAGCAAGTTTTAAATCTCAGTATTACCTTCGGCGCATGCCTGCTGAACAAAAGAAAGAAAAGAAACAAGAAAAAGCCACAGTAGGAAACAACATTTACAACCACAACAAGGGTCAAACGGCGTAGTCATAAACAAAACTGCATGTGATCGACTTGGCAAGCCCTTAACTCAATGTCACTTCCAAACACAGCATCCCTGGGAGCTGGGAGCTGGAAGCGAACGAATATTTTTAGTGGCAAGAAAAATTCCCCGACACATAACACACCGAAGGAAAAAAAAACACACATTTCCGACCCTTAATGAAAACACCCACCCGTGTTGTCGTCCGCGTCCCGTCCTTACAAGTTGTCCAGGAATCTTAGATCCGTCCGCTTCACACAGCGGTGATACCTCCTCTGCTCGGCGTCTCGAGCTGCACGCTGCGCTCACGGAGATGGAGGTGGGTTGGCGGGGGGCTGTCAGCGGAGAAGAGGAGACTGTCCAATCAGAGGCCGCCTTGATGAGGAGGGATGGCGGCCAATCTGCCCCGGCAGAGAGAGAGCGGGGTGATGCCGCTTTGTTTAACGGAGATTGACTTTCAAGCAACAGAGCGCGAGCGCCTGTGATGTGATGGCATCTGGACGAAAATAAGCATGCGTACTAGTTTTGCTGCCGGGGGGGAGGTTTTCCAGCTGCTTCCGTAAAGAACGCCTTTATTTAATTGAGACACCATTAATGACATGGATTAACCATTGAAGGGGAACTGAGTATGTATGCAGCCATCACCATTATGTTCCCATTAAATCATGAAACAGACCTACTGAAACACGAGTCAGTTCAAGTTGTCCATATTGTTTAATGGGCATTCCAGTCCATGCCTCATATTTTTTTAGACCCATGGTGGAAATGCTCTTTGCTCATGGCTAGAGCTGATCCATTTGATTGGCAGGTTCACCCGCAACAATATAATTACTAAATAATTAAGCATGTCAGCAGTTTTGCTGTTTTATTGTTTGTTTGTTTGTTTTTTAAGTGAAGTGGCTTCATTACAGTTTGCTTCCAAGGAGGCAGACTTTCTTGTCATTTTTAAAGTGGCCTTGAAATTAGCTGCTTTAAAAAAATAAAATAAAAAAATTGGTCTAGTCTTTGTATTTGACCATATTCAGAATAATTGTTTTAAGCCATTAAATCACTAACTAATAAATGATTCAATCTTAACTCAAGGGATGCATGAGTTTTGCATCTAAACATAATAGATAACTTAGCATAGAAACAGTTTTAAATTGCATCTTTATACACTTTATTACTAGCAGCCTGTTGGAAAAAAATATGTAATTTGTTCCAGTTTCTTCTGGTGAATTTGCAAATCATCCCAACAATAACAGTTATCACACAGAGAGTAAATAGTCACATTTTTTGCCCTGACTAAGTTATTCCCAATCATAAACTTGCTATTTCCCACCACTGTGTCCAGCTTATACTTCAGCCAAGTTAAGATAAGTGAAAGACAAAAGAATAGGTGGCAGGCTTAAAAAAAAGATCTACAGCTGGTGATCATATCTGAAAGTCTTGCTCTAAAGAAATCCAACAAAGACTTTTTGCAGGACTGAGAGATGAATCTGGCCATTCAGTTAATCTGTTTACTCTTCACCAAGCCTGAACAGAACTGGATGAGTATCTGTAAAGAAGTCATTCTTAATGAAGAGAAAACAAAAGAAAAGGCCAATGTATGCCAAATTAAACAAATGGATTGAAAATCTGAGCCAACAGGGCTTATGGAGTAATGCAATTTGAGATTTTTGGTAATATTATTTCTTTGCAAATTTTGCAAAAATATATCTGCAAAATTTTGATTCACCAAACAATAATATCTAAAAAGTCTCTAATTGGCATTTCTGACCATGACAATGATTCCAAAGGCATTCCAGATGCAGTAAAAGCACATCTGAATAGAATGTCGGACTCTGTAGTTTTCTCTGGTCCCCTCCCCAATCAGACCAGGAGTGACATGTTTAGCCGCATGTTCTCCTTAAATTGCTGGCTGTCTGAGTGGTGTCC
>NW_024582781.1:273090-342098 GCF_018398535.1 Haplochromis burtoni
TATATCTATATCACTAAAGCACTTCTGGATGGATGCAAACTGCATTTCGTTGCCCTGTACCTGTGCATGTGCAATGACAATAAAGTTGAATTCTATTCTATTCTATTCTATTCTATTCTATTCTATTCTATTCTATTCTATTCTATTCTATTCTAAGAATGCATAATGACAGTCATGGATCGACCTCCCCTGAGCCCAGGCCTCATTAATGAAGCAGTGTGGTATCATCTTGACAGAGCAGAATGAAAAGGCAGCCTATATCCAAAGAAAGGCTCTGGAATGTCCTTCAAGAAGCCTGGAGAACTATACTTGAAGACTGTTTAAGGAAAGCTTGCATACAAGTTCAGGCTGTGTTTAGGAATAAAGGTGGTCATACCAAATAATGACTTTCAAGCTTGTATGTTTTTGCCGTATAATTTGTATTTCCATGTATGTTTGCACGTTTCAATAAAACACTACCTATTTCCCATTGTATGAGCAAAATGTAAATAAATAAAGGGTGGCTCAAAACCTTTGCCCAGTACTGTATTTAGAAAGTAGATGTTAGATAAAGTATAAAATCTGTTCTCCTTTTAGTGGCTTGGGAAATTCTCTTAGCAAAGAGAACGAGAACAAATCTTTGTGTGCAGCAGTGCATTCTAAAGTTTAATAAAATCTACACCCTATGTTGGACCAATTTGGCAAACATCATCCAAAGTTATTGACCTTTCTGTCCATTTTTCTTGTTTCCCTAGGGAGACGCAATGTAGACACTGTAAGACAGGCAAGATCTTTCTTTAATTCTTTTGGTCATTTTATGATTTTTATTACAGAATTTGGAAAAAGGCAGAAGATGGCATGCATAGAAGGTGCTGAGCTGGATTTAACCCTGCTATTCATTAGAAAATCACTGGTGAGCCAAAAAAAAATTCAAACAACTGCTGCCTAATATTTCTTTGGTACTTTATGTGTTGCTGAAAAGGACCAACTCTCCAATGCCTGAGTTCTACAAAACCTCTGAAGAAGCTCTTTTCTTTTTGGCACTAAGATAAAAGCAGTGGATTCTTTGGCTTGTAAACTGGAATGGCCACCAGCATTTTCACTCACATTCTTTTGTTAATTCATAGTTATTTGTTCAAAGGTTTGAAAAGTTGAGAAGAAAAGTAAGTTAAAGGTAAAGATTTGTGTATGAGCTGTAGGGATATGTTCTTAGCATAACTGAAATGTTTTCTATTGTAGGGTCTTTACCTTACAATTTAAACTGCATTGAGGCAACTGTTCCTGTGATTTGACACTATATAAATAAAGTTGGATTTATGTTTTAAAGGTCTATTGCCCCAATTAAAAACGTAAGAATAAAGAAGCTATGGCTTAAAGCACACATCAAATGTAAACAGTATATCGCCTAAAAGTTATTATATTTTAAAATTAATATTGAAATACGGCCCCATTTTATTTTTATTTTTTTTTGGCTTCAGACTTCTTCAAACAAACACATTTGAATACACAATTCCAGAAAACTCAGATTTTGCCCTCCATCCTTTACCTGATTTTTTAATGAAGCTTAAGTTCAATAAGGAAGACCTGTAGTCACACATTTGTCTGCTTCCCACATGTTTGGTCACTAATCTAAGCTTTACATTGCTTCCACTTTCCCATGCTATCAAGCTCATTGTGACATAATTAGTCTAGTCCAATAGTCTTTCTGCTGGCCTTCTTTAGGCCAATCAGCCTGCACTCTGCATACTTTAAATCTCACTGCTCATCTGTCATTCACCCTTTCAAACGCCTTTGTGCAACCCACCTCTGCCCTCATCTCCCTTGTTCCTCAGGCTCCATTCAAACCTCCGTCTTCATCTCCACCACCAGTATCTGCACTCCAGCAGGTTCTGTCCTAATCCCCATCACCACTGGGATTCCATTCTGCAGTAATGGGCCATCAGAGTCTAACTGCCAGATACCTTAATTGAATTCTATATATCAATATATCAGCTTCAGTTTCTTCTAATTATCTCTCCATATTGAATTGATTTCATCAGTAAAAAATGCACCGGATGTTTAAGTGTAGTATGTTATAAATACTGTAAAATTTCAAGAACAATTGCACAGTATTTTATTGGCTGGTCAGTCTTTTTCACTTGGTTTGTTTTCTATTGTTTTTTTGTTTCCCATTTGGTTTCTTAGCTTTGTGTACATGTTTGCTTGAGTAGACCTGAAAAAGAAAATTCAGGGAATTTTCATGAATTTCCACATCTCTGAACTTGGTCCCACTGGAGGCTTCTTCCTATAGGAAGATTTTAAGATTTTTTAAGATTTTAATATATTAAAAGGGAGTTTTTCCACTGTTGCCAAGTGCTTTTTCAGAAGGGGTTGTTGATGATTATTATTATGAGTTTTCTCTCTATTATTGTAGGGTCTTAAAAAAAGCAGTTAACATTTACGTTGTTTGTTTTCATGAATGGTTAGTGTTCTTTATGTTTCTTACCAAACTGTGGCACAGCATTTCCCTCACAGTCTAATAGCAGCATTTGAACTGTCTGATTCAGCCATAATTGTGTATGTTTAGCACTTACTAACATGTATTTGTTGCAATAATCAACATATTGCAATAATCTTCCTCACAGACATGAGTAGTAGAGGCTGTTGTTAACCTGGGGAGGGCAAATTATTATAAATTATTATCACACAAAATTTAAAATTGATATCTTGAAAACTGTAGATGCCAGCCTGCTAACTAACAAACAGACAGACAAACAAACAGAACTGATTACATACTCCTTCCATTCAGGGGCAAGAATAACACTAAGATGGAGAAAAAAGAGAAAACAACTCGATCAGATAACACCTGAATTTGAGTGACCTGGTTGGAAGTCAACATACTCATGTCACTACAAACAGTCAAGCTCCCTTGTTCAGGCTTTTAATGCACTTCTGCATCTTTTCACTAATCTATCCAATAAATGAGCGGATAAAGACATACTGAGACTACTTGTTGAGAGAAGATGCCACCTATGGGCAACATCTAAGATAAGAGCCCTTTGTTTACACTGTTCCAAAAAATAGTAATGTCAAAGTATCTTACTGTATATTTCACAGTTTTGTACTGTCTTCCTAGCATATCATTAAATTTACATAAGTAAACTGTGATTTTACATGTCAAAGGTAAAATAACATAACAGCACTGTAAATATAGTAAAACACAATTTACTTGTTTTTTAGATATATTTTTTTGTACATATGCATATTTAGATTGTAAAAATACATTCAGAAATGTATCATAATTTCACGAATATGTGTCTGTTATGTGAGAGAATGATCTGTTAAATTCAAATGTAATACTATGGAAAAATATATAAAATGATTGAAAATTAATGAGAATAATCAATAATTAAAGGAGTATTTGAATTATAATTTTGCTGAAAATTTCATGTCATCTAGGTCTGATTCAATAATTCAGAGGTAACAAGTGAAAATATAATTAATAGGAATAAAAACTAAAAAAAACATATAAATCATTGCACGGCCATGCTGTGCTAATTATATATTTTAAAAAATAAATGTAGAGATAGGAATTGCAATTAATATAAATCTCAAAGTATTCACAACATTCCTGAACAGAAATAGGCCTCTGGGGTGAGGGTGTGGCCATGAAAACAATGTGACATGCCATTGGATGTTGGGACACATAATAACATGATGCTAAGCATCGGCCAATGAATGTGAACTAACAACCACAAGGTCACGGGTATGGAGCACTGTAGGAAAAAATCCTAATATAAAAGTGTTTTACTGTGCATTTTACAGTTTTGTTCTGTTCTTCTAGAATATCATTAAAGTTACATAAATAGACTGTGATTTCACATTTCAAATGTAAATGTAAACTTAGAGATTGTTTGTGGGCAGTTGGTGGATATCCAAGTTTGGTTAATTATGGAATTAATAATGACGACCATGATCTGTCAGAGAAATCTTGCAAACTCCGGCCGTGTATACTCCATATTTGATTACTAGACAGGTCTACGGAGAGCTTCTTCAATGGAGAAACTCCACTCAGGATGGACTCAGAGGAGCCAGAACAACTACTCTACATGACACTTAATAGCAAAGAATATTAAGAAAAACAAGATCTTTATCTTGTTTTTCTTAATATTCTGCATAGGCATAAATAGTGACAAAATGGAGACACTGAGGAAATGTCAGATTATCATTTACCATCTGCCACACTGTAAAAAAAATTGTAATATAAAAGTATGTTACTGTGTATTTTACAGTTTTGTACTGTTCTTCTAGAATATCATTAAATTCACATAAAAAGACTGTGATTTAACATTTCAAATGTAAATCAACGTAAAATCACTGTAAATGTAATAAAACATAATTTTCTTGTTTTTTTTAAATGTATCTGTCTTGGCATATTTAGATTGTTAAAATACATTCACAAATGTATCATGATTTCACAAATATCTGTCCATTATTTGAAAGATTGAACTGTTGAATTCAAATGTAATGCTATGGAAAAGTATATAACATGGTTCCTATAAGCTTGTGTTACATCACATAAGTATTATTATCATTGCTATTTAGGGCGATCGTGGCTCAAGAGTTGGCAGTTCACCTTGTGATCAGAAGGTTGCCGGTTTGAGCCCCGGCTCGGATACTCTTCACCTACCGCCTACTGGTGATGGCCAGAGGGGCTGATGGTGCGATATGGCAGCCTCGCCTCTGTCCCAGGGCATGCAATCCATTATTATTTAAGTTAACTGTATATTTCTGTACGTATTGTGATTCATATTGCCACATTCACTGACCTTGTTTATAGGTAATTTCATTGTTTGATCACGTTAAAATGTTCCTAATTTAATGTCTAAAAGCACTTGGAAAAGGCAGAATCCCATGTAAAATTAGCGCAACAAACTATTTTCATTACTGAAAATAACCGTATTTTTATGGGACAGTTATTTTCTGTTTTTTTACAGTCGTATTTTGGCGCCCCAGCTGCCGGAATATTACCGTTCTTTTAAGATGGTTTTTTTCCTATTTATAGATGATTTCATTGTTTAATCACGTTAACATGTTCCTAATTTAATGTTTAGCGGCACTTGAAAAAAGCGAGATCCAATGTCAAATTAGCGCAACTAATTGTATTTTCATTACTGGAAATAACCGTATTTTTATGCGGGAGTTATTTTCTGTTTTTTTACGGTCGTATTTTGGCGCCCCAGCTGCCGGAATATTACTGTTCTTTTAAGATGTTTTTTTAACAGTGTAGTTGATAATGTTCAAAACAAATGGTAAATGGTAAATGGCCTGTATTTATATAGCGCTTTACTAGTCCCTAAGGACCCCAAAGCGCTTTACATATCCAGTCATCCACCCATTCACACACACATTCACACACTGGTGATGGCAAGCTACATTGTAGCCACAGCCACCCTGGGGCGCACTGACAGAGGCGAGGCTGCCGGACACTGGCGCCACCGGGCCCTCTGACCACCACCAGTAGGCAACTATTAGTGTAGTTGATAATGTTCAAAACAAGAGTCCCAGTTAGTTTTTATTGATACCAATAGCCTGTATTACATACTTTTTTCCCATATGATGTAAGTATATGAATGATATTAATGAGAACAATGATTGTTTATGGTAATGATAACTTAAAGGAAGCTCTTGGCCATCTTTCATGACAGATTTATGCGGTACATTACCTTTTCTTGAGACCTTTTTAATCAGTTAATATATAAAAATTTGAGAATCATCCAGTTCAACCCAGCTTCACTTACTTATTGCAGACTAAGTCACTGTTGTAACTAAATAAGCTGAATCAGGAATTGGTCCTCTTGCTTCAGAATAATTTACTTTACCTTCCATGAACTTGCTAATGGACCAATAGAAGACAACTGCATTTATGGTATTAAGCTAAGATCAGCGTACCAAGAGTTCAGAACACCCTTATAGATAAATATGTTTTAATTGCAAAATTGAATACCATTTGGGTTTTTTATTGGTATCATTACTACCTTCTGCCCACAAATCCCATCTGTAAAAATGGCATTCTTGTTGGATTGTCCATTAAAACATTACTTGGAAAAAATATACCCCAATTAAAAAGATGCCAAACAGCCTTTCAGGAAAGGATGCTGAATTATTAAAGCAGCAACAATACTTCCTCAACTTAAAGGATCTGTCAGCATAATGTAATGGGACCTGCACAAAATTTGTGAAGCCATCACTTTTTTCTAAAGTCCTGTAGTGGGTTTTTTTTTTTTTTGCTGCTGTAATTAACACTGCAGTATATATTCGCTCGCCAGCTAATTACCTCACATGTTCAAACTGTAACTGAGGAGATGACAAAAGCCACGTAATGGAAAAATCTGTAACTCGTACAGCAGGTCTGCTCGATCAGTGAAAATCAATACGTCTTTTACCAAGGAAATTTCAGCAGGTGAGGCGCACTGACCACCCAGACAAGGATTTAGATATGGTTCACTACTGCTTCTGCCTGTCTCTGCAATAAGTCATTACAGGAGTCACATACTGTTAAGTTTAAGAAGCTTTATTTCAAACAGAAGACAAAATAGAAATGAAAAAAAAACCCTCCTTATGCTGATTTAAAGAAAATCAACTGCTTGTAATTACCTAATATACTGCAAAGTTTGAAAATATAGCTTTATTTAGATCAGTCAGCAAATATATAGATCCAACCTAACACAAACAGAGAACAGATATCCCTTCCTCTGCACACCAGGTGCACTCAGTCTCCATCAAACAAGACTAGATTCAAAAAACTCAGTACAAAAACGCTAAATTCAATCAGAGCTGTTCATCTCTCCATGGACAGGTGAAAATACATGTTGTCATTATTAGCTGAATGGGCCCAAAATTTAAGCATTGTCACTCTCCTCACTATCGTAGTATCTGTTCCTCTTGATCTGCTCCTCCACTGTCAGGTCTTCGTCGTCTTCCTCTGCCCACAGAGAAATACCGTCCCTTCCTGCACTGTAGTCTGTGGCAAAGCTGTCGCTCTTCTCATCTTTTCCCCTCACATCTCTCGGGTCCATCCCAAAATCCAAAAGGTCATCCAGCACTGAGGCCGGAGGCCTCTCCCCGGCAGACTGACTGAAGATGTCAGATTTGAAATCAGATAGCAGGCTGGAGCTGCTGGTACTCAAGCCGGCGAAAATGTCCTCCAGGAAGCTTGATGTGCTAATCTTTGGCTCGGTGGCCTCGTGTTTGACAGCCAGCATTCCCTCGCCTGTTTCTGTGAAGAAATTTGTATCTGAAAAGCAATCTGTGGCTTCAGGACATTTGGCACCCTCTGGCACAAAAGCATCATCTGTCTGTGCCAACTCCAACACTTCACTTGGCATCCATTTTGATTCTTTAAAGGGATCGGCCTGAGATGAATCTGTTGCTCTAGCTGTATCTGTCAAAACCTGCAGATGATTTTTATTTCCCTCAGCCTTGTTAAGCCCTTCGAGCAGGGTTTCATGGTCAAACAATGTCTGGTCATTATTATTATTACTATTATTATTATTGGAGTTAGCATTCAGTGCCTGTCCTGCTGTTGTCTGCTCATCTATTAATGTGACCTTTACTGCCTCCCCATTGTTCATGCTTTCATTATTTCCCTTATCTATCTCCTCCTGGCCTTCACTCTCAAATGCTGCACTTTCTACCTGCCTGTCATGTCCATTTACTTTCACATTCTCCCTTCTTCCTGCACTTTTCTCTTCATTCTTTTCTGGCACTTTCACGCTTTCTCCATCTCCGCCATCATTCCCTTCACTTTGTTCTTTCTCCTCCACTCCTGGGTGCACTTCAGAGTACATTTCAGAATCCCTTTGTGCCGCAGCCTCCGAGCCGCTGTTTGACTCTTTACTTTCTCGAGTGTGACTGACACCCGCTGGCTCCTCAGCAGCTGCTACAGAGGAGGTCAGAAACTCGGACTGTGCTGGAGTCTCTTCGGGCTTTTTTACACTCTCTGTTAAACAGGCACTCTCATGCACCTTGTTATTTTCCTGGAGTCCATTTTGTACTTCAGCTGAAGGAGCAACGGTGTCTTTTAATGAGGACTTCACAGGCTGATTTAGGTGCTCGTTTTCCTGAGCTGAGCCCTCCTTAGGGGGCCATGATGGCTTAACCACCTTCAACTCCTCCTCGATTGCAAAGGATTTTTTAGGGGAATCTGGCTGGGGAGGCCACACTATGGAAATCTTATTTGTGGGCTTTTTGCTCTCATCAGCTGATTTGCTTCCATCATAATCCTGGGTGGCTAAGGTACTGTGAGCAGTGGAATATTTGGAATCCATGACTTTCTTTTCAGGTGACGGTGATTTCATGACAGAGTTCTGTGTGTTCTTATTATTCCAAAGTTCTTTGTGTGGTTTTTGTCCAAATCCTTCGTCATAATTTCCTTTGGACTTGAACAGTTGCTTGTAGTGTGGCTTGCAGTACATGCGTCCATGGAGAGAGGCGTAGTTGCCAAGGCTGTTTTTTTTAAAGAAAGTAGACAAGTTAAAACAGAGGAAAATAAAAAGACAAAGAATGCGTTTGCTGTGTGAAGTAGCGCCACCTTAGTTTGCCTTTGCAGTGCTCACAGCGAAAGCAGCTTTTATGGAAGTTTTGTTTGTCCGCAATCAGAGATTCCATGGGGTACACTCTCTTCCGACATGCCCTGCACAGTTCGGACTCTGGAATTCGAATTTTCTGCAAAAGAGAAGGAAACATTTTAATTTGTAATCTGTAACTAATAATAGAGAAATGATTTCTATTAGTCTCAAAAAAACAAATGATAATAAAATAAAGGATTGGAAAAGCTGCAGAAAGCAAAACTTTTAGCAAAGTTCATAAAGTTAATAAGTAGATGTTTTTTTTATCAATTATAATTATTTTAAGTCATCCTTCAGATTTATCTCGGACCCGACTGTGTTTACTTGAACGCAGTCCAAATCCTTTTGTTTGTTTCTGCTTGATTGTTTTGAGTTTGGTAACTATAAACTGAACAGTTAATAAAAGTTAATAAAACTCTTCCGATCTTCTTAATCATATATTAATAGAGTTCTCAAAATGGGAGAGAAATTTGATATTTGTGTTAGATGTCATGATTACAATAAATATATGAATAATAATAATTATTATTATTATTGATTATTTGGGAATCTTATGCTGTGAAATGAAAAAATGTTGATTCAAAAAACGATGTTGGAAAAAGGAAGCACTGACATGTGGTGAATCCATTTCAGAAAAGAAAAGAATTCACATTAAAGCTGTTGTTTGTTTTTTCCTTGATGAGTTTTCAGGTGGTTCTTTGTTGTTTCACAGACAAAAACAGCATCTCACACCCAGGCAGGAGATATATTAGTTCAATATATTAGCATCATTGCTAGTTTCACACAGCAGACATGTGGATAAACAGGAACAAAATGTAACCTGTGAATATTAAAAAGCATAAAACTGCCAGGATACAAACAGTGAGTTTTAACCTTTCTGACAAATGAAAACACATGAAAGAAAATCAAGTGTTAGAAAAACACATTCTGAAAGTTAATGCTTTTTATCTTTCCACACAGTGCAGCTGATTCCTTAAAAATTCCCCACACAAAGCATGTTCACCACCCCATCATGCCTCATGCCACAGCTTAGTTTACCCGTCACGACACTCTGCTGCTGGTGCGTTATAATCTGCGAAGTCCTCTGCTCCGTGACACTGAAGCCCAGGTTCTGGAAAACTCCTTGGCTTTCAGCCCATGATTGCTGGAAGTTTCTCAGCAGTTCTTCGGAGGAGGCCTCAGGGGGCACAGCAACAGTAGGAACTCTTCCCCTCACAACGTCTGCGTAGGACGGAGGGTTACCACGGGTCAGGGAACTCCCAGAATGCACCTCGCTCCTCATCTGTCTTGTCATATTTCCAAAGTTATCAATGGTGCAGAATTGCTCAGTGACTGATGTCGCTTCAGAGTGACCCGCCTGCCCGGAGCAGGCTGCTTCAGGTTCTCTTCTTTCTATTTGTTCTCTAAGCTCTCTGGCTGCTTGAGAACTATGCTCTCCCGTCTCGAACACATCCTTGATTGCTTTGACATTGAGTGTGGGGATGTCTTCGGTTCTTGGCGCATGTGGTTCAGTCTCTGTTTCCTCTGTGTCACTCCCCAGCCTCTCTGCTATTACAATAGGATCTTTTCTGGTGTAAACTTTTGGTTTCGGAGATTCAAATCTGTTTACGAGCTTTGACAAGTCAACTCTAGGGAGATCCTCTTTAAGAATATCTATGGCAACGGTTTCAGTGACTTCCTCACTATCAGGTCCCAACCGCTCAGGGATATCTATTGGATCCTTCCGGATGTACATCTTTTTAACCTCCGCCCTCTGGGCCTCCTCAAAGAAAGACTTTTTATCCTTCACTGTCATCATGGAATCCACCATTTCTGCGACATCCGTCAAGCCTTGCTCGTTTCTCTCAATGAGGGTCTCCCTGTCTCTAAACGGGGATGTCTGCTCTTTTTCAGCAGCAAAACATTCGGGAACTGGCACGAGAGGAGGAAGGGTGATAATGTGAGAAACCTTTGATGTGGCATCCCCCAGTTTCACCAGCTTCTCTGAGCGACTCAGTGTGGGAGAAGGTGTGGCCCTGCTAAAGGTAGATGTAGGCGTATGTGACTTGCCATGATGTGGTGGAGGGGTTCCGATTGATTTGTAGGGTGGAGGAGAAGGTGTCACTCTGAGTGGCGAGTCAACTCTCCTGGACTCAATACTAATAAAAGTAGGCGATGGAGTGCGGATGCTTGCTAATGGAGAGGACACCCTGTGATCGGCTCCTTCACTCAGCTCCTTATGCACTCTGTTCTCCTGAGGGGACTTTTTCTCTTCCACTACTTTCTTTTCAGCACTGGA
Organism: Haplochromis burtoni; assembly: GCF_018398535.1. NCBI lineage: Eukaryota > Metazoa > Chordata > Actinopteri > Cichliformes > Cichlidae > Haplochromis > Haplochromis burtoni. The sequence continues at coordinate 283,957 of NW_024582781.1, forward strand.
GGAGCCAGTGCTTATCTTTGATATCTTTGCAGTCGCCCCACAGAAAACTTTCTTCTCTGGTCTTGGAGGCACTGGCGGTGGCACGGGCTGGTTGTCTTTGTCTTTTCTTTCCTCCTTTTCCACTGTTGTCAGGTTTTTCTCAAAAAATGCGAGCTTTGCTTCAATTATATTTTTGACATAAACCATCATCTCTTTCAACTTTTTCTTGCTTTGTTGCTTAGCAATTTCACTTAAATTCTTCTTCTCATCTGAGCCCATTATCCAGTCAGGGACTTCACTTAAAATCGTCCTGACAGTGCTGGAGTCTATTTTGCTTGGCGCGCCCTCCAGCTCTTTCATTTGAGTGAGCAGCTTATGAGTTACAGTGCATTTCTCTAAATCGGTGATGTCTTCATGGTAAGCCTCGTCTTTGTGGGAAATTTTGCCTGCCCCTTTCACAGACACATCCTTAGGCTCACCTTTTGACTTTCCTGCTTTGATCTGAGTTTTATTTATCTCCACCGCTTGCAGCTTCATTTGCTGTTTTTGCATCTGAACAGCCTCTTGCCTCTGAAGCCTTTGCTGTACCACACTCTCAGTCACAACCACCTCCTCGTGTCTTTGAATCTCCTCTGTCTTCACGCTCTGCTGACTGTGGGAGACAGCTACATGGCCTTGTCCCTGTTGGGTTGCTTCACATGTTATCTTAGCCACCTTGGGTGTTAACACAGTAACTGATGGCGACAGTTTTACTTCTGTCTCATGTTTTTGCACCTGCTTTCCCTTTCTTGTGTGAACGTCTACTTCAACTTCCTTCACAGGTTGGGTCACTTGGCTTTTTTTCTCTTTTCCTTTCACTTCTGTTTTCACCTCAGTTCTCGTGGAAATTAGCTGGTTGCCTTCCAGACTCACTTTGGTTTCACTTTTCTGTGACACATTACTTTTCTCTTGCTGTAAATTCATTTCACTTTTCTTTTGTCCCAAACTGTCACTTTTCTCTTCTTTCTTCTCCACCGGCATCTTAAAGGTTTTTACCTTGAAACTTGGAGTCACCTTTGGAATTTTAGTGGGTTGAGGGGGACTAATTTTCTCCACCTGAGTCAAAGGCACATTAATATTCCTTACATCTTCAGCTTTCAATGTGACCTGGCCTTGAAGATCTACATTTTCATGGGCCGCTCCCTGTGTGGCAGTAACAGACTTGGTGCTAGATTTCTTAATAATCTGCTGCTGCTCTTGGACTGAAAAAGTGGGCAAGTTCGAGCACAACTGGACTTCATTTTGTAAAACCTCATGGTGAGCATGAGAAACAGAAGCAGTCTGATTGGTGGATGTAGTTTGTCCCTTTTTATTAACTTCGGCAAAGGCTAGATTTTTTTCCGAGGATTGCTGTCTGGAAACATTTGAAGATCCAGCAGCTGCTTTCTTATTTACCACTGAGATCAAAGGTTTGCTCAAAGGGATTTGGGAAGTGGCTTTCTTAGAAGGCATGTCCTGGACCGCTATTGCTTGTTTGGAAACAGTTTTAGCTTTTTCGGCCTTTTCTATTGTCGCTATATCTACTTTTTTCTCAGTGTTTTCTGCTGCAGGATGCTGAGCATTAGCATCAAATGACTGTATATTACTTGGGGGAGAAGTGGGGGTATTCACTTTACTCCTCTCCATTTCATCCTTCTCCAGCCTTTCTTGGCGGTACCTTTCCTCTGCAAACATGAGTGGGGTTTTAAATTTGCGAGCATAAGGTCTAGCTTTGGATGCTGAATCAGGGTCTGGAGTTGGAGGCAGTTTAATAGGAGGAACAAATACTTTTTTAGGTGGCTGTGGGCTTTGCTTTTGGACTGATTTTGCAACTGGAATGCTTGATACTTTTGTCTGGGACATTGCTGTTGACTCAGTCTGATTGCTGATTTCAACCTGTTGGGTTATTCCCTGTTTCACCTCCTTAACTTTAGCTTCTACTTTCTTGACTGTTGACACAGCTTTTTCTTGCTCAGGAGGGAGCTGAGGTGGAGGCGGCGGAGGAGTGGGTTGTTTTTTCTGCCATTTGGGCTTAACTTGTATGGGCTGCTGTGGTTCTGGTTGCTTGGGCACTTTGAATAAAGGTCTGCTAATGGGTTTCACTGGCCTTGCAGGGGAAGGCTGCGGCATTGCATTAAGCTCCTGCTGTGAGGGAGGTGGAGGGAGAAAATCTTGTGCGCTCGCAGAGGATGGTGGTGGAGGAGGTGGAGGAAGAGGGAAAAATTCGGGCTCAGACTTTATGCATTCCATAGGAGGTGGAGGCGGTGGAGGTGGGGGAGGGAGGTCGCTGTCTTGCCTCATCATCGAAGGCCGGTACATGGGGGGTGTTGGGCTCTCAGTCACCGGTGAAGGCGGTGGAGGGAGGGAGAGCTCAGACTCTGATGGGGGAGGCGGCGAGGACGGAGGAGGGGGAAAGTGAATCTCTGGCTTCACTGGCTTTTTATTCACACCTTTCCCTCTCATGTCAAGGCTATGGTTATCCACCTTCATATTCTTTACGTTTTGTTTTTGTACGAGAGCCTTATTTTCTGTTTGCTTTTGACACATTGACACCTGCTCCGTTACATTTTGCTTGTGCACAACAGTTTTCTCCGTCATCGTAGTGTGCACCTGTTTGATCGTCTTTGTCTCACACATTTGCCTGTTTGAAATATTTGCCTGTGATGTGCTTTGCTCCTCTTTCACCACCGACACATCAGCAGCCCTCACATCTGTTTGATCTTTAGTAATCATTTGTTTATTCTTTATCATAACAGGCTTGGTTGCCTGTATTTTCTGTTTCTGTTCTTTCGTGCTCTTCAGTTGAGAGGCCCCTGCAGGATTGTCTGTTTTGGCTACAGTAACAGAGCGGTCCTCTTGGGTTATTACCTGTGTTTTCAACGATTTGTTTTCATGCTGCTTCTGTGTGTGCTTCTGTGACTCACCACTCAGAGAGAGGTTTTTCACAGCGGGGGCTGGACTGACTGCAACACTCTCGCTCTTAACTTCATGTGCACATTCATGCTTCTCTTGTTTTACAGTTAATGTGTTTTGCATGGGCGCTTTTGCCTTCTTGGCAGGATACATGCGTTTGGGTTTTGAATACTGCTTTTTTTGCATTAGGCACTTTATTGTCCCTTGAACGTCACCTTTCACAACATCTTCGTTTTCCACCTGTGTCATCTCCTGTCCTTCATAAAGCGATTTAATGGATGTTTTCACATCCCCTTCATGGCTCCCTCTGTGTTGCATTCTTGGGGACGTTGTTGGCTGCAGCAAGAGCTGGATGGTGGCTTTAACATCACCTTGCTCGCTCACTTGGTGCTGATAAACCTTTTTCTCGTTTGATGCCTCATGTAAACTTTGCATGGCTGTGTGGATATTTCCTTTAACAATCTCCTCTTTTTCCACCTCTTTCACAGCTTGCTTTGCCTCCTCGAGGGACTTCAAGGTGCCCTTAATATCACCTGGCACTAAATCTTCAACAGCTGTGTCGGTTTTGCTGGACGCAGATTTCTCCAGTGACTCGAGAGCACCCCTGATGTCTCCTTTGATGATTTCAGGCTTTTCCATTTCTTTGGCTTGATTCTGGGCCTCCTCCAGAGACTTCATAGTAGTGGGTATGTCTCCTTTTACCACCTCCTCTTTCTCTATTACCACTTTCTGATTGATGGCTTGGGTCAGTGAATCCAAAGCTGCACTGAGGTTGCCTTTAACAATGTCCTTTTTCTCTAGATTTCTGTATGTGACAGTAGGCTCTGTCATAAAAACCTTAACAATGCTGTGCACATCACCAGGAACTATATCATCCTCTGTTACTGTGCGACCGATCTCTTGCTGATTATTCCGCAGCAATATTTTGGTCTCCTCGATGTCGCCGCCTATGATGCGCTCTTTTTGGACTTTTTCTTGGAGTTCATCCGATTCATACTGGAGCTGCCTCAGGTAATCCAAAGCTCCGGACTCAATGCATGTGGAGTAAAAGCTGACATTACCCCGCTCCGTGTCTAAAACCTTTATCTTTTTAGAGTCTTCTCCATCTGAATTGGAGAGAAGGCGATAAAGAGTTTTGCTGACATTTCCTTGAATGATATCCTCTTTTTCCATGCCAGCCCTCTCCTCCTTATTTAAAAGAGAGTAGATAGTCATCCTAACGTCTCCTTTCTCATCCTCTTGAATCAGAATGCCACGCTTGGAGGAGCCTTCCCTCTTGAGGAGATTGCTCATGGCCTCTTGAATGTCACCACGGATAATTTCCTCTTTCTCAACATTGATTCCCCTTTCCTGGTTGAATAGCTGCATCACAGTGGTGCTGATGTCCCCACGCTCCTCCTCGTCGATAGTTATGACCCTTTCAGTGGTCTCCCTGCGGTTCAGGAGGTTCATCATTATGTTGCTCAGATCCCCTCTAATAATCTCTTCTTTTTGGATCTGAGGAGTCTCCTGGTTCATGAGTTTAAACTTTGCCATGCGGACATCCCCAATCTCATCCGCTTCAATAAGAATACCCTGTGAGTCCACCATTTTCTGAGAATAAAGTTCCTCAAGTGTTTCTTTGACACTTTTACCAATTATCTCTGTCTTTTCCACATTGCTCTCATTGAATTCATGAAATGGAGTGCTTTCAAACAGCCATGTTGTCGTCTTCACATCAGCCTGTGGGATTTCCTCCTTTATCACAACAAGATCTGTGCCATCACTCTCTTTGATTCTATCAAGCGGCTGCTTCTCAAAGAGCCACACAGACTGCTTGACATCCCCTTTCATTACTTCCTCTTTTGTCACTCTTTCCATGCCATCATACTCTGCGCCATCGCTGCGTATCTCATCAATCGTGCGGGTTTCAAACATCCATGTGGCAGCTCTAACGTCGCCTTTTTGGATTTCACTCATGCTAACAGTTCTGATGTACTTTTGAGACATCTCATCAGTCTCAAAACGCTGCTTATTTTTCTTCACATCGCCGCCTTGGATATCTTCAACTGTCTTTGACCTCACTTTTATCTCCTCTGTAATTTCGTCCAGAGGTTGCGTTTCAAACCTCCACCTGGCAGAGCTAACATCCTTTTTGCTGATACCTTCCTCAGTCACAGCTTTAATAACATACACCTCCTCAGAATCTCTAATTGAATCCAAAGGCTTTGTCTCAAACAGCCATCGGGCCCCCACCACATCTCCTCTCATGATTTCTTCTTTAGTAACTGTAGTTACTTCATGATAGTGGCCTTCTTTGTCACAGATGGCATAGAGAGGCTGGGTTTCAAACATCATGGTATAATTTTTCACATCCCCTTTCTCTATTTCATCTCTAAAGATACTGGAGAGTTTTGAAATATCACTCTCAGTGGACTCCTCTTTAATTTGATCCAGAGAGAATGTCTCAAAAATAAAGCGGCCTTTATCAACATCACCTCCCTGAACATCAGTTACCGTGCGAATTTCCCTTGCCTCAGTGCCTTCATCACGGATCGCATCAATCGGCTGGTTCTCGAACTTCCAAGTGCAGTTGACCACATTTCCCCTCTGGAGGTCCTGAGCTTGTTGCACCTTCAGCTTCTGCATTGTCTCCTCAGAGGTGGAGCTCATAATGTCAGAGGAGCAATTCTCAAAAATGTACTTCATCCTGGAAACATCACCGGACTGGATGTCGATTTCTGTGACTCTCCTGAAAGAGCTGCTGTCCTCCCCAGTGATGTTTTCCAGATTCTCTGTTTCAAAGAGGAAGCGAGCCAGCCGCACGTCTTTTCCCTGAACGTCCTCCTGCTTTACAGTGCAGGTCTTCAGGATGGTCTCTGACTCTGAATGATCTCGTATGTTGTCTAGTGTCTGTGTCTCAAAGAGCCAAGTACATGTTTTCACGTCACCTTTTTGCACTTCTTCAACATCGGACTCACTCTTATCCACTTTTTCATACAAAACATCCATTGGCTGAGTTTCAAATAGCCACCTACAAGTCTTTACATCTCCTTTCTCAATCTGAATACTTTTGTTAGTTTTATTATCTTCATTCTCAAAATTACCGAAAAATTGAATGGTGTCAAGTGGTTGGGTTTCAAACAGCCACTTGGCTGTTTTGACATCCCCTGACTCAATTTCCTGTTTAGATATGCCCTTTATGATCTGAAACTTACTAATGCTTTCATCAAATTCATCAATAGGACGCGTCTCGAACATCCATCTGCAACTGCGAACGTCTCCTTTCACAATCTCCTCACGCCTCACAGTCCTTACCTCATGGTAATAGCCAGAGCTGTCTTGCATAGCATACAATGGGGTTGATTCAAAGAGAACTCTGTTGGACTTGACATAGCCACTTGTGACACCTTCGACCTGAATTTTCTGCATTCCCTCACATTTACTTAAATCCATGCTTTCAAACCTTTCTTTGTAGTTTGTCACATCCCCTTTGTCAAGCGCTTCAATATTCACAGTTCTTGTAATCTCCTTTTTCTCCTCCCTTATATTCTCCAAGGGCTGACTTTCAAACACCCACCTTTGATGCCTCACGTCACCCTTTTCTTCTTCTGTTGCCATTGTTTTCTTAAGTTTTCCTACTTCAACCAGCTCTTTCAGATTTTCCATTGGTACTGTTTCAAACAGATGTTTGGCTGATTGAACATCACCTCCTACAATCTCCTCAGAGGGTAAAGGTCGAGCATTGGCATTATCTTTCAGAGTATCCATAGGCTGAGTCTCGAAAACAAGACAGTGGTTCCTTACATCAGCTCCAATTATTTCATCTTTTTCCTTCTTTGAGCTCTCCCATTCTTCATCCTTGATCGTGTCGAGTGTCTTTGTCTCGAAAAGCCATCTACCTTTGTTCACACCACCTTGAATGTTATCCTCCATGGAAATCCCACATATCAGCTTTACTTTGGCAGGGTCTCTGTTGATCATATCCAGAGGCTGGGTTTCAAACATCCAACGTGATGTCTTCACATCTCCTTTTTCTGTCTCCTCTCTGCGAATGGTAGTGATTTCCAGCATCTCTCCTGAATCGCCTCTGATGACACACATGGGCAGTGTGTCAAACATGCGGGACGTTGTCTTCACATTGCCCTTAATTTCTTCCAGCTCGGACTTCAGGTTGAGGAAGTGACTCTCTTCGATTGTTTCTGTTTTACCCAACCAATCCAGATGCTGGGTCTCAAACAGATACCTGGCGGTTTTCACATCTCCACCAGTAATATCATTAGTCACACAAGCATCCGTCTCCTGTTCATCTTCTTGGTAGATCTTATTCAGATAATCAAGCGGCTGCGTTTCAAAGAGCCATGTCGCAGTACGGACATCTCCTCTTGCTAGATCGGTCTGTTTTTGCGATTGCTCAGTTGTATCGGATGTTTCTGCGCCCAGAGTGTCTATAGGCTGCGTCTCGAACATCCAAGCTGTGTATCTGACATCTTTGCCAGCAATGATTTCTTGCTGGGCAATAGCCTTCTCATCATTCTCATCAGGGGTATCGTCTTTAATCGTATCTAAGGGCTTGTTTTCAAACATCCAGCGCATGCACTGCACTTCACCTTTAAGGATCTCATCCCACTCCAGGTATTCTCTGTCAGGGCTCGAACACTTACTGGAGCTGTTGCCATCATTTTCAAACATGTAGCACACCTGCTGGACGTCACCCACCCCTTCCTTGCTCTCCAACTCTGTCATTTCTGCTTCACTGAGCTGACTTAAAATGTCAACTTCAAGGTTTTTGCGCACTTCTGGGTGTATGTGTTTGTAGAGGCGCTTTATTTCAGCCATGCTCTTGTGTTTTAAGTACTGTTCCCTGTTAATAGTATACTTATGTTGAGATGTCGACTCCTGAGGCTGAGGAGAGACAATGTGGTCTGGGACTTTTTGTGACACCTGCAGCAGGTTTGCGGGTGGAGGAGGGAAATGGTCTGTCACCTCAGAAGCCACTGTTGAAGCAGATGCTACTGATGAAGCAGAAGCTGTCTTTACAGTGGAAGAAGCTTCATATCTTGTCATAGCAGATTTTTTAGAGGACTGGTTCACTGGTGCCCACTGAAACTTGTCAAAATCCACATCAACCTATGATTCACAAGACGTTTTCATCACAAAGAGAGGAACAGTGAGGTTAGAATCGTATTTGGAAAAAATATGTTGATTTTGTGGAATGAAAAGTAGTGGAGAGGAAAGCTTTGAAGCTGAGCAGGAATTAAGAAGGTGCACATTTTACACCTCAAATGAAAATGATTGGAAAAGTTAAAGCTAGACGCAAATAATTCTAATTTGGATGTAAATGCACAAAAGCTGACACATGTTGATTGAAATACTCATTGAACTGCAGACAGTAATGCGACCGTTCTTTTTTGTGTGTGTTTTTCTGGGGTTTCTCTTTAACGGTGAGAGAAACTGTCAGACTTCAGCTGTGTAATGACATGAGGCCTTTTATCCAATCCAATTTATTCCCCATCAACTCATGGCATGCGCAATTTCCTTTTGATGATTTCATGATGTGGCCATATCCTCATACTGATACCTAATAAACAACCCAAACTATCATCTATTTCGATAAACAGACAGCATCATTACCTTAATTTCCTTGGCTGGTGTAGCTTCCTCAATCGTTTTTTCATACTGCTGCTTCAAAGCCTGAGTGGAAACCTTTGGTACGTCCTCTCCTCTGACAAGCATAACTGAATTAGACACAAGAAGAAGGCTGCCTCATTAAGTCATTCGTAGTGGGGAAGCTCAGGGGGTTTGGAAAGAGAAATAAATCATTTCATTAAAAACCTGAGTAGTTTTCATTTTCTGAAACCATGCAGTGGTGATTGCCCAATTTCCCTTTCCAATATTTTACTTTCCTGACTTTGCCCTGATTAGATTTGCTGCTATGCACTGAATATAAAATCATCAGAACTCCATCTCATTTTCAGAGCTCTTCCCTTATTCAGCGTGTAGAGAGAACAATTATTATTATGCAGGACGTAAGGGGTGCTGTGATAAAAACCTGTAAATCACAGTATAAAAGGCATGAGCAGAATAACCTGTTTCATTGTAGTGGTTCCCGTAACTGGCAGCCGCGTCGTTCTGGTGGACTCTTTGATTGTGGCTCGCCTGTGAAAAGACAAATCAACAGTATACTGGCAACTGCACTCAAGCCTTGGAGTGTTTTTAGTCAATGAGATAAAAGGCTCGGTATAAGGCTCATTTACTAAAGAATTAATAGTAAGGTCTGTGTGTATTACAGGTAAGATGCTACCCTATAACTTATGACAAATACCTCTTCGAGAGAGAGGGCTGTGGTGGGGGTGAGCTCTCTGGCACTGCTTCTCGCTGTCACCTCGGAGGAGCTTGACATCTCCTGTCAAACAGAAAAATGGGAATGTGGACATGCTGAACCCCTCTCAGTGTGCCAACACACTCCCACAGCTAAAAAATAGCCACACACACACTAAGAAAGAAGTTTTATCACCTCATGACTGCGAGCTGTTGGAAACAGCGGGACGGAAGCAATTTTTAGACCATGAAAAAGGTTAATAAAGCCCCTCTGTGGTCGGTAACAAATGTTTTTCCATTACTATGCTGCTTCTCAGGGAGCTGCTAAGTTTGAATGCTGCCAAAGGAGGATTTTGGTGTTGGAGAGAAAAAGCAATAGATTACAAAAATTGTATAAAACTGAATCAGCCTTTTCCTCCACTGTGATTCATGCAATTTTGAAGAAGATGAAAGAGATGGATGATATTTGAGCTTGTATCCTCTGCTGTTAACATGAAAGATACATGGAGGGAGGGGGTTCTGCGCTTCAAAAACCACTTATGTCATAATGCGAGCTTTCCTGATGCAAAACACGCATTCAATATTACACCTGTGCAAAAAAAAAAAAAAAAAAAACTTGAGGGGAAAGTGGTTTTGCCTTTGCTGCATAGAAGCAAAGGCAAAACCACTCGATGAAATACACTCAGACATTTCCCCTCATGTACAACTATGTAAAATTTAGCATTCAGCAAGGTCCTCGTGGCTCGATGAATCCACTCTGCTTCCACGCCTGAATGAGCAGATGGGGAAAAATGTATGAAAGGCCGGAATTGACCTTACTTCACTGAGATCCGGCCTCTGTCCCAAGCTGCTAGTAACACGTTCTGGCATTTTCCTCACGCACTGGATGACAGAGTCACATGGACAAGCAAAGTTGAAGGTGCCCTCTTTGATTTGACCTGCCACGACACCTCAGCAATGCCAGCCAAGGTTTTCCAATAAAACGCTACAGTAGAATTCAAATTATCCAGTCGTTTTCACATGTTTCTCACGTTACACGGAGCTTGTGATCAGACAGGACAGCGAAGCCCTGTTTTCCAAGTTATGTAGGAAGAAGAAAAATGTTCCCTTTCATCTGCCACCTTCACTATCTCTAACAATTCATTGGTTTAGGAAAGGTTACACAGTCCATATCACAAACTTACTTCAGCCTCAGATTTTCCACTCTTGCTTTTGTGACATAATTCCATAGTGTAGTGGTTTATTTTTTTATTTTTTGCTGGCTCAGCACCAGTAAAATACCAAAATTCCTTTTGGGACTGCATAGATTCGGATGTTTGGTGCAAAACTCTTCCACATTCAAATGTGGACAGATACCTGGTGTGCCTTCAACTACCCCCCTTGTGATGAGGAAACGGCTTAAAATGCACCATTACATCTGATCATAAAAAGCAAATGTATGAAATATATTTCCTTGGAAAATAACAACTATAACTAATCTTTTGTTTTATCTAAAACCATCACAGCTTGTCAACACATAGAATATGTATTGACCATGCTTATGGTCTCACCTGGACAGATCTCTGCTGGAAGTGAACCTGGGTGATGGTAGACTGAGAGGAGGAGGCGGCAAACTCCTGGTTCTCAAACTGTCTCTTCACACTGGCCAGCCCTCCAGGCAGCGAACAAGCCTCTGACTCATGCATCATCTATCAGCAGAAAGCAGATGGCAAAAATCACCCCAGAGTGTCCATCTACACAGGTGTTATAGATTAAAACGGTCAAATGGTAATAATATCCCATTTTCTCCATGTTTGGCATAAACAAGTTTCGTAAGACTTATTTTGTGGCACTTGTGTGTATTTTTGCTCATAAAAAATAATATTTACTGAATGAAAGTGGCCACTTTTATTATTAAATTCCATTATACCTTGTATAAGCCTTATCGTTTCCTTTTGGACAGACTGTCAATCTGCTGTTTCTCTCAGGGGATTGGATCTGACCTTGATAAACTAAACTCTGTTCTCACTGTTTGTGTTATGTTATATTTGTTTGCATTATGCTAGTACAAAAAAGTGAAAAAAATTGCATTATGCTAATACTTTCAGAATCCTAGGCACTATAAGTGCTCTTTTAACCAAGAAATCACTGCTGTGCCATTAACATTCATTTTTCTTTAGAACTCTAGGTTGTAAAGATTGGATGTATCTTCAAATAAACCTGAGAAACATGCAGGTGCCCAGCAGGAATTCATTTGCTTTTTGCATATAGTGCAACAGAGATTGAAACAGCAGTGGAAAATATAGTCTTTCAGATTATTTGGTTAAATAAAACGCAAGGAAGGAATTATTCTTTAAACTAGAGCTTACAAAGTAACAATTTCTTGGCAAAGAAAGGAAAGGAGGACGATTGATGATCACTGAGTAAATCACATCTGTATCGAGAAAGCATTCTCGCCCTCTGAGATCTGGGTAAGAATGCAATCTGACTTTTTGATAAAATAATCTCCTTTTGGGATTGTTAGTTACAGCCTAAGTAAGACATTTGTATGTTGACTTCTGCATACACAGCCAAGTTTGTGGCTGTTGATATTTGTGTTTGTGTGTGAGAATGTATTTGTAACATACTGACTCGCCACCTTCCCTCTTTTATACAAATGAGGGCTACTGTGATATTTGCAAGTTATTGCAGAGCAGTTCTGGTTGCTACAACAGATATTGATAATGATAATCATTCACATGGCCATGTGAGTATGTTAGAGACACATTCGGAATGTATTGAATATGTCTCCTTTAAACTGACGTCTAGATGTAGTGAAGTCACGAGCCATTTCGATTGCGAATTACTATATACCTGTAGGAAGAGCACTTTTGTAAAATTGACAGTGTAGGAATGGACTGGTACTTTCTATGTAACATTCACATGCATTCACACTTTGATGAACACATCAGAGAGCAACCCTTTCCTCTTGCCCGAGGATATTTCACGATGCAGACTGTAGCAGCCAGGGAGAAAACACCAACCTTCCAGTTAGTGGATGACCTGCTCTACCTTCCAAATAAAAAAAATCCACACTTGCCCCGCGGGCAGTCTTTTATGTTCAGGTCCTCTAAAAGAGACCTGGGAGCTTGAGGGTCCTGCGGGGTATCTTTGCTGTTCCTAGGACTGCACTCTTCTGGACAAAGATGTTGGATGTTGCTCCTGGGATCACTTGATAAACCACTCGCCCAGTTTGGGGGTCACGGCCTCAGTTGTTTCGATTACCACTGGGGGACTGGTATTGAGCCATGTGCCTGTTCATCTTTGCTGCTATGATGTCTGACAGGAGCTTCTGTTTTGTGCTGAGGCAGATCGTGGCTCAAGAGTTGGGAGTTTGTCTTGTAATCGGAAGGTTGCCGGTTCAAGCCCCGGCTTGGATTATTGTGTCCTTGGGCCTTGGGCAAGACACTTCACCCGTTGCCTACTGGTGGTGGTCAGAGGGCCCGGTGGCGCCAGTGTCCGGCAGCCTCGCCTCTGTCAGTGCGCCCCAGGGTGGCTGTGGCTACAATGTAGCTTGCCATCACCAGTGTGTGAATGTGTGTGTGAATGGGTGGATGACTGGTTGTGTAAAGCGCTTTGGGGTCCTTAGGGACTAGTAAAAAGCGCTATACAAATACAGGCCATTTACCAAAAATGACATTTTCATATTTCTAATTCAACAAATGAGATACTGAACCTGAAAAAGTGAGCCTGAGATGTGTTGTGATGATTTTGTTGTTGCATATTGGATGTTTCGCAGGTCTTTAGGCAGATCCCTTCTTAATAACTGCTATGAGTAGCTACATTGGTAAAATTGTGATAGTTTAGATACTACAAGAATAGACAGACTTTGCAATGACACCCTGATTACATTTCTATCAACACAATTTGTACAGGGCATATTCTTTTGTATTCTATGTATTGTGACTCGTTGAATAGACAGCCTTGCTATATTATTAATGAATACTCTTGATCAAGACCTCTGCTATTATTAAGCATGCTGTTACGTGTATATTGACATAACAAACAGCTGTAAAAGGTGGAGAGCAAAAAACCATGGAAATTCCATCTGGTGAGTAGCCTCCTCGCTTTCGTATTCACAGCTACTGACCCACAACCCCGCTCCCCTCACACCCACATATGCATACACATCCAGATGCAGCTGTCAGTAGACACCACGTGAGAGTCAGCTAAGGTTGGAGTGCTTTACAGTGATGTTAGTGCTTGTTGCCTTGCAGACCCCTGACGAGCAATGAGTTTATGCAGTGGAAATCACCATCATGGAGCTATTTGAGCCATTTTTCTGTTAGTGTGTGTTTATAGTTTGCATGCTCTGGTTTGTCACGTGCAGTAGGGTGATAGTGGGAGGTGGGTTCTCTTCTGGAAACATGCCAGAGTGACCAGATGAATGCTCCACATTGATTATTTATCAGCTTCAGATGAAAGTTGACGATGGTTTTAATGAAAAACTGAAGCCTCCATCCTTCCCCTCTTATGTTGTCTGGCAAAGAAAACATTAACAGACTTCACTGCAGCTGCTTCACCATTTAAATGTTTTACAGTAAAGTAAAACATTTAAATGGTGGGAAGTAGTGATAGGCTTTTATGTGCTTTAGGATGAAGAGCATATTTTACAAATAAGGAAAAGGTGATTTCCAGCAGGTACGGTTTTGTTTTAGAAACAGAGCAGGCTTACCGTATTGGCCTTGGCTTACAAAACTGCTCCCACAGTTGAATTAGTGATTTTTAAAATTACATGCTGACTCTTCTAAGCCTTTGAGACTTTTTTGTCCTTGATGATGACTAATGACTCAAGGATATTCTGGAAGTTTTTTTTCCCATTTTTTGTGGGTTTAATTAAAGAAGAAATAATGTTTGAAGCTCTGATGATGACTATTTTTCTTTAAATTATGCCTACAGTTACAATGAGTAGGCCATGGTAGTTTTTTTTTGCTCTATCATTTTGTACAGTAACAAATTGAACAAATGTGTTAGACCTTGATTTTTACATAATCCACTGGTTAAATGCTGACTGAAATAGTTTACTGAAAAGGTTTTAGTCTCACATCTAATAAAAAAGTGATCAAAATAAATCTTATAACTATAATACACACATAGAATAAAAAATCCAGGTTGATCCGGTTTATCCTTCCTCCTGGTTACCGGTTACGGTTCCTGCAGGCATTATCCTCCCCAGTGGGCAGAGTTCTCTGTTCACGCTCAGTCTGACACAGTGTTGCTGATCATCATCATTAGCCCAAGTATAACACGACCACCTGATCCATCCAGTATTCACCAGATAGTCTGCCTCTCTCAAAGCCAAATCTAACCTCATTGTTTAAACTTCTGATTTCCTGGTCGTATATTTAGGGCCTGAGTACTGAGAGTGTGAAGGCTCTATTGTATCTGCTCCATTTCTTCTTATTATTCAGGCAAAACAAAGTGCCGTTTTGAGGGCTTTAACATGCTCAAAAACTCATGAAATTTTGCACAAGTGTCAGGTCTGGTGAAAAGTTTTGTATTGTAATGGTTTCACATATCGGCGGTACAAATGACTCTGGAGCGTTGTTAAATGAAGTCCTACGAATACATAATTTGAGCTACATGAATGAACTTTGGCCCACATGTGTATCATGCTGAGACGAACAAAAAAGTCAGTGGGACCATTGACGCAAACCCAACAGGAAGTCTGCCATTTTGGATTGAAGGTGATTTAGCCATTTCCATACCTTTTTTCCAAGTTTTGTGAACTCCTCATAGAGATTTGATTGGATCAGCTTCATATTTGGTCAGTCTCAACTACACACCTGGGCCATATTAAATTGCGGAGCTTTTGAGTTTTCGGACAAGGGTGTGGCCGTGGCGCCACAGCGAATTTTAATTATTTGCCATGAAATTCTTATTTGCTTCTGACATATGATAAGGCTCCGCCCCTGAACATAGGGGGAACAGGAAATGTCATGTTTTACACTTTGGGGTACAGTATCCGGTTGTTCAGTGATGACGCGACGAATCCTACTTTCGGGTCTAAAGTAGTCTGCGTTTAATATGGCTTTTGTGTTGTTAACATGTTTAATGTTTTGTATTTTCTTCTATTTGATCTCAAAAAGCTCCTAAAACAGTCAGTGATCACCGTTGACCTCCCTCGGCTTTTATTACCGCTAATCATTTATTTAAGCTCAGTTTTTAAAACCTTAGGATGTAACTACAGCCCAGCCCATGCAGCAATATATGAATGACTAACCTCGTATTGTGGATGGATTATCTCAGTTGTTCTCCTGGCTGAAGTTTGGTCCTTTTACAGCATCCTGCCATGCGATTACATTTGTTCCTGACCACCGAGAACACTCACGTTAACTTTTATCGAGTGGAAAAAAAGTATTTTATGCTAACATAGCTGTGTCGCTAGCGGTCACGTAGCACATCATTATATACCAGCTAGTCCAACTTCAGTAACCCTACAAATGTCACTGCTGTTTAGTTTTCTGTCTTCATTTATGCTGGAAGTGATAACAGAGCTGTACGTTTTAATTTGTTTCCAAAACCCCGCAGTCAGGACGTGCTATATTGTATTTAGATAGCGAGCTAACTCCCTGCTAACTTCTAACTCCCTGCTAACTTCTAACTCCGTTAAATGTCATAAATTCCGTTTTCATGGATGCCTGGATGTTAAACTCAATTGTTACACCTGGTAGAGCAGAACGCTAATCATTTTATTAAAGATGAAAGACTTTAGACAGTTTTTCAACTCTCAGTAATGCCATAGTGATCGTTTGATATATGGACCTGCAGCGGAGTTTAGGTCCAGACACGGCTAGTGACGTCAGACTGAACAACCGGATAGTGATCGTTTGATATATGGACCTGCAGCGGAGTTTAGGTCCAGACACGGCTAGTGACGTCAGACTGAACAACCAGATAGAGGTGGGTGACCCACGTAGCCTGAAATTTCTCCAGGAAAGCATTAAGGGGTTGGACTTGGCAATACATTGAAAACTGTGAGTTTTCACAGCAGGGTGTGACCCCAGCAGCATGGCGAACATTGATGTTTTGCCATGAAGAACGAAATTGCTATAACTCAAAGAAATCCAGTCTGTCTTATACTTTGATGCACTGTTCCTCACAGGTTGTTTAGATCAACCTGAAAAGTAGTGAGAATAAACATCACTCCCTCTTGATGGTTCAGTGAGACAATTGTGAGTTTAAGTTGAACGGCGCACCCAGGTGGCAAGTTGATTCACCCTGAAACAGGAAGAAGCTTTTGAGGGGCTTGGAAAGCTCACAAATTCTTGAAATTTTGCACACTCCTCCAATGTGAGGACGGCTTTCTTGATATGTAATTATTTTCATGTAATATTTTAAAATGGCTCCACAGTGTCCCCTACAAAATTTCAAAAGACCAGCCCCTGCTCTTTGTTTCATCTATGAGTCTGAACACTTGGTAAACTTATGTAAGATATCAAGATGTACAAAAAAGTCTCTTGGAGCAATAGCCCAAATCCAACAGGAAATCAGCCATTTTAAAATTCAAGTGTAATTTTGGCGACATTTTCCCCCCTTTTCAGGCCTCGTACTTTGACAAACTCCTCCTAGGGATTTCATCATATCAACACAATCTCATGAAATGGATGCATGGAACCTAAAGACCGTTGTGATGTTAAATTGAGAAGCTTTTTATGTTTGGCGAAACGGGGTGGTCATGGCGGTACGTGGAGTTTCAATCACTCGCCAAAAAACAGTAATCTGCTGTCACTCAAAAACACAATGTCCAATCTCTCCCAAACATCGCAGGCATCAGCTGGGAGTCAAGCTTGGAAAGGTTTGATATGCCAGTATAATTTGTCAGTAATGGTTAGAGCGCCACCTAGTAGGACGACTATAATCATCATTGAACGAGATGAAATTTTAAGATGAAATTCCCAGTGTTTACCTTTGCTCAGTTCCCCATGGTAACAAATTCATAAGAAAGACTGTAAACTTTTCACTGAGTCTCTCTTGGTTCTGCATTCGGGTCCCATTTGCTAACGGGCCACATGGTCTTGACAGTGGCTGGAAATCTATTATCAATTGTATTATTACATTGTTACCAAAGCCTGTAATAGACAGCCAATGAGGTCATTTCACTATCTTTTAAATTAAAAAACAAAAAACCCAGTTATCATGCTGTTTTTTTCTGTTCACCTTTGTTTAAAAAGATGCAGAAGTACCTTTTATATTTTGTATATTTTGGTGTTTTTTGCACACACCAGGAGTGACAATTAAATACTAGTTTGTATTGCATGGTTCATGCTACACAATACCTTATCTAATTAGACAACACAATGTTACATCTAAAAACAGACATAAATTAAAATATACTAAGGCCCCTCGTGGGTCATCCTTTATATTACTGTTGTCTTGTAGCCGCAGTTAGTAATTGTTGCTGTTGCTGCACCCTCAGCTTGTTTTCAAACTCAGAAGAAACTAGCTGTATATATTTTATAGGTGTGTCCGTTTCCTGTTAACAATGACTGAAGCTGGGCAAGATGAGGGACAAGTAGTGTTTTCTGGTGTTTTGGCATGTACATTGTTAATACACCTCTGGTCATTCATGTTAAACTGAGACCAGCGTGTGAGGCAAGCTGCTGCTGGCTCTGCTTTCAGCGAGCTAGGAACAGTTACGATGGGTGATTTCAGTGTTTTATAGTTTCCTTCTTAAAGAAATGGTTTATAAAATTCTTCTACTGCTTGTCATTGTCAGCTAATAGTACTTTTTTTGGTAATATAGTAGATTAATATTTACTCTCAAATTAATCAGCAAGGAAAGAGTGCAGAAAGGTGCAGACATTCATGTACCGTGCAGACAGGCAGCACAAACAGTATGTTTGTGTGCTGTTGGGGTGCAGGGTGGGGGCATAAATTTACTGCTCTAGAGTCATAAATTCTTAGCCTTAGTTGGCTGTAAAACATGACCAATGTCAACATGTCTTTCAGGAAGGAGATGGCAGAGTCCACTCTGTGTAACAATTTCATCTGAAGTGCGCGCACAGTACTGGCCATCATTGTAAGAAAGAAAAACCTACTTTGCACCAGTCTCTGGATCATAGTAAAAGAACAGCATGGCCCATCAGTGCTTTAGTCTACAGCTTCGCTGAGCTGTTCTCCTGGTTAATATCAGGCTGATATTGTGTAATTTGAACCCTGCATTAGTGGTCACAAGCAAAAGGGGTTGAAAAACCTCGCTTAAAATATTTATAATATGTTATGTTTTATAAGCTCATCTAATTTTTTCTTTAAATATTTGCTTAATAATTTACATGCTCAATTTTCTGTGAATGTCACTTTTTCTTTCTTGAAATTTTTACAATAATAATAGACTGTTTTCCATTCATCTAATGCATGATTTGGATCTTTTTTTTCATAAAATACTCCATCAATTTTTATTTAATCATTACATAATTGTGTAGAATTTAGCTGACAGCCAAATGCCTGCTGATTTATTAGAAATATGTAACAAAATAAACTGGAATGAAAAAAACGATTCACTTCCAGATTGACCAGTTTTGTAAGAAAACACTACTAGATGATTCCTCTTGACTTCCATTCACTCTAGAGATTTGTTCTTCCCATCCTGTAATGGATTCAATACAAGCAGGATAGTAGATTTCCTGTGGGTGATTGTCTACTGTCTCTGTGGCTGCCTACACATCCCCACCTTCATCTTTCATTATGTGCATGTGCAAGTATAATCTTACCACTGCAGAGGAGGAGCTGCTGCTTTCTTTCTTGGACACGGCAGCCTGATACATTGCCAGCCGCTCTTTCACCGACACCGACTCAGCCTCCTGGTCCTCAGCGCTCAGGGCCCTCTCCTTGGGATGTCTACCTGCGCTGCCAGCAGCTACACACACAAAGAGATATTAACCATTAAGATGCTTATTTAAAATTTAAAAATTCCCAGCAAGCTAAACTGAACTTTATCCTATATTGCTGGATATGTCTTCTCAAGAAATCTGCAGAAAATTTACACCTACTCATTACTTTTCTGGCACATCAGTGACTGCTGCGACAGAGCGTGCCATTTAATTGGACATAAGGGACAGTTTTGTGCATGACGAGTCTGTTACAGTGGAAGAAGCTGAATGAGGGAATAGATTATTTTTATTCGGCAGTTTAGACAGAATAGCACCCATTAAAATATTACATAACACTATAATACATTAAAACATACATAGCATATGTAGGTGTTGGTTGGGTTTCAAGCTCTTCTTTTTGCTGTTTACTAGCAATTAAAAAAAATCAATCAAAGACTGAGTTTTGATTGAGTTTTATGAGTTTTATACAGACATCTGATTTAGTTCAACATGCCACAGATATTTTAACCAAGAAATTGTAAGAGTCAAATGATCCTGATCAAATACTGACACATAAAAGAAGCAGGATACTCATCAGCCTACATGTTGCACAGAACATCCCTGTGGATGGCCAATTAGAGAGGACCATTGATTTTAGATTTGACTTTTCTGTGCTACAAAGCATCATTAGGCAACAGAGAAGGCTCCAATAAGGCTCAAAATACGCCTACACCGGACCTTTTAGCTCTTGGCATGTTTTCAGCCAACAACACCGTGGGATGAAGCAGACCCTAAATATAAATTATTCTCCCTTATTATATGCTCATACTGTGACCTTTTGACATTTTGAAATGTTCCTCCTGGCTGTACTTTCACATTAGGTGCTTGTATTTTTTCTCGACATGTATGTTGGTATAACTTGGCAAAAAGTGGATGCCAGGAAGTTTGACTTCATAACAGAGGAAAAAAATATTTGAAAAATGTTGCTTCCTCAATGCATTTGGATGGATGGATGGATGGATGGATGGATTAAATAAATGTTCCCTTTGGTGATTCTGTAGTATACAGATAAGAGCCATGTAAAGTACACCCTGCTTTGTAGAGTATATAGTGTTTGTGCTTATCTATCCTAATGCCCATTTATTAAATGGCTGTGGCTTATCATATTCCACTCATCATTTCTATGTCTTCCAAACAAATTCATTTAAAGCCCGATCTCTATTATTGAACCACAGCAAAATATCAATGGAGTCTCAATGCTCCCCTCAGCATTACAAAAAAAGACTCATGACTTGGTCAGTGCCCCACTTTTTAATTTCAACTTTGGTTACATTTAACCTAACTGCTGCTTGGAACAACACGTCTATAAGAATATGCAGATATGAAAGAAACCTTCAGAATTTTAATTTCAGTAATTGTTTAGATAAACATAGTAAGCAGTGATAAGACCTAAGGTGTTTATGCAAAAAATAAATGGGAATTTGTTTATTGAACAAGGTCAACTCTTCTGCTTTCCTGAAGGCAACATTTTCCAGCATAATGTCAAAATGTTTTTTTTCCTCTTTCTTTTTTAACTTCTGTTATTTGAAGCTAAAAACAGAACAACAAATAAAAACCGTTCCATGATTGATGAAAAACGATTTACATTTTCTGTAAAAGAGATGCTCCTTTATTAGCTTGGAATTATGCTGTCACCAGTGCTTATAATGGAATAAATGGAGGTTTGAAAGTTAAATTGTGGCCGTAAATTGTGGTGAAACACAGCAGAATGGTGATCTATGTTTTTGTTGACCGATGCAGCCGTACCTATGACCTGAATGGAATGTGATCCTGACTGGATACTTTTGTTACATCAAACTGTTACGTGGTCACAGGCGGCAGGATAGTTAAAGCAAAGAAACCCTCCCTGCTTTTGTTTTAGGCAAATCAGCTTATGAAATGCGAGAGTGTGATCGTCACAGGGTTACATCATAACACACAGAAGAGGAAGTTGTGGCTGCTCGAGAGCGGTATCAACAGAGAACAAAGAGGCAGCAAGCTACAAATAAAACATTGTGCTATCAGAAAAGACATAAAACTACTTCACATCTGAATGACTTATTTTTAAGATTCACACTACAGTTTATTGCAACTACGTGTAACTTCTATATTATTACAGTGCAGTATTAAATGCCAGTAAAATCATATGTGTTATAAGCATGTATGTAGTGCTGTGAGATGTTACACTAAAAACTGAAATGCAAAATTGAAAAGAACAAAACTTTCAGTACAGTAAAGTGTCGTTGCTGGGTAACAGATGCAAAACTGTTTGCATGTATTGCAGATCGGGGGAGTGCCTGCCTGAGTACTGCGACACCTGAATGGGAACTTGAAGCCATTCATATTTCTGATGTTGTTTGACATGGGTGGCAACTACCCAGGATGCTTTGCGATTTCCAGTCTATTACTGTAGCTTTTCCACAATTTACTTTTCCACCATAAAACCACTACTATTATGGTTTCAGCATTCATGTGGACACCAGCAGAACACATCTGACAGATACCGAGGCACTTACAGTGAGATTACAGTGCACATTGAAAGACTAGGTAAAAATCTTAATCAGTGTAAAGACATTACAATTCAAATGGTTCAATAAGTATTGCTGTAACTATTTTTGAACTGAAGGCATTTTTATACGCAGTCCCTAATTTTCAAAGGCTAATAAATGATCGGACAAACTAGGATAATTCTAAATATAAGGATTGTTTTGAACACTAGGATGAAAATCATTTGTAGTCAATTACTGCCTGAGGTCCAGTTGCAGCTTGTTTTTGGGTCTGAGTATAGAGTTTTGTATTTAATACCTAAAATGCAAACTCTCTTAGACTGACACCAGGTGACTACTTGGCCATTAGAGAATATCCCAGTTGTTAAACTTGGGAAAGTCTCTGGGGTTTCCAGTATGCCTTTTGTCATAATTTGCAATTGGTTATGTTCGGTACTTGTCCAAAGGCTTAGAAACAGGATATCTAAGTAGACACTCACTTTAGATGCCATTACCTTGGACTCCAGTAACACTGGGGAATTGCGGAGTCATCTCTGAACAGAATATGTACTTCAATGTGTATATTATAAGCATATATAGGACTACTTTCTTGCATTGGCACAATATGTCAACTTAAAAATAAAAAATAGTACATGCATTTGTTACTTATGTCCTGGACAATTATAATTCATCATTATCAGGATGTACAAAAAGCTCCTTAAAAAGCCTTCAGTTGATTCAAAATGCAGCAAGCTTCACTTCATTGGCTCTCTGTTAAATTCAGAATTAAAACTAATTATATTCACAGTAGTACTCGCTCACTGTGTCTTTAGGGATTTGCTGACTTAGCTTAGCTCGTAGCCGACCCACTAGCAGCATGCCCTATTCACCTGTCCTTCCTGCACTTTCTTGCTCATTGTGTCAGATGTTTAGTTACTCCTCGGCTTCCTTTAGTACTAATGATACCAGTAATAAATGTAGCCTGTTTCTAGCTTTGAAGGTCAGGATCACTGAATTGAAGACCCCACTTCGCAACCTTGAAAAATCCTTACAGTAGCTTGCCAGGCCCTATAGTTAGTGTAGCCGAAGATAGTGTAGCCACCATTAGCTCTCGCCGGCAGATTGTCCCGAGGAGCAAGGAAAACAAGCTGGCATGGGTGATGGTAAGGACAAAGTGTAGTCCTAAATAGTATCCCCAGGTACACCACAAACCCATTCATGTGTTTAACTGTTTTGGCAGTTCTGCTTTCAGACATGTGAAGCTAGAGACACCAGCAACAATAGGTCAATTATCTTCCAGGGGCCAGAGCAAGTGACATTAAGGGAAATTTAAAACTGCTGTCTAAAGGTAAACAAGATTTCCATATAATTGACATCAGCAGTAATGACACCAGGTTACAACAGTTGGAAGTAACTGAAGTTCATATTCAATCAGTGTGTAACTTTGCCAAAACAACAACTCTGTAGTTTTCTCTTGTCCCCTTCCCAGTCGGACCAGGAGTGGCATGTTTAGCTGCATGTTCTCCTTAAATTGCAATATATAATATCCACAACTGCACCAAAGAGTAAAACACTATAATGTGGATTATTAAACATTAGGTCTCTCTCTTCTAAGTCTCTGTTAGTACATGAATTAATAATTAATCAACAAATTAATTTACTCTGCCTTACAGACCCTTGTTACAACATGATTATGTTTGTTTTAATTAATTAACACCCCTTAGCTGAAGCACAGGCAAACGGGGGTCACAGCAATCTCCCACTCCAGCTTGTTAATCAACCTAAGACCCAGACAGAGTTTTAATTCATTTGAATGACTCATTTGTCCAACTTAGTTGAAAAATTCAAAAACTAGTTTAACTTGCTATCATCTATTGTCTTTCTGGGCCTTACACAGAGTTTCTGTCTGATTTCTCAGACTTTTTATCTGATTTAGTGCTCAGCTCAGATAAAAGAATTATTGTGGGTGATTTTAACATCCATTTAGAAACTAAAAATGACAGCCTCAACACAGCACTTATTAGACTCAATTGTCTTCTCTCAAAATGTAAAAGAACCCACCCACCACTTTAATCACACTCCAGATCTTGTTTTAACATATGGGATAGAAACTGAACATTTTGCAGTGTTTCCTGAAAACCTTCTGATAATTTCCTAATAACATTTAAATTTACAATAATGGGTTACACAGCAGTAGGGAATAGATTTCATCACAATATATGTCTTTCTGAAAGTGCTGTAAAGATATAATTTAACTACTGTTATCTTCTTCAATGCCTTGTGCCAAAATAGTGCAGAGCAGCATCCCCTACAAAGTGTGGTTCTCCTGCTTGACCCTTGCTGAGTGCAGCGCTATAGGTATTACAGGTACTGTGCTCCAATGTTTTGTATCATATCTATCTAATAGACTCTAATTTGTTCATGTAAATGGAGAGTCCTCTTCACACACTGAGGTTAATTATGGAGTTCCACAGGGTTCAGTGCTGGGACCAATTCTGTTTACATTATACATGTTTCCCTTGAAGGCATCCCATGCTTTTTCTCTGCTATGCCCATGACACCCAATTTTATCTATCCATGGAGCCACACCAATTAGTTAAATGGCAGGAATGTCTTAAAAACATAAAGACCTGGATGACTGCAAATGTTCTGCTTCTTAATTCAGATAAAATTAAAGAAATTGTACTTGACCCTAAAAATCTTAGATATATAACCAGATGCTTACTCTATCTTGGACAGAGGTGGAGTCTTCAGCTTTCAGGACCCTTTTCTGTGGAACCAGCTTCCAATTTGGATTTGGGAGACAGACACTATCTCTACTTTTAAGAGTAGGCTTAAAGCTTTCCTTTTTGATAAAGCATATGGCCTGGCCTGCATTTGTATAGCGCTTTTCTAGTCCATAGGACCCCAAAGCGCTTTACACTACATTCAGTCATTCACCCATTCACACACACATTCACACACTGGCGATAGCAAGCTACATTGTAGCCACAGCTGCCCTGGGGCGCACTGACAGAGGCGAGGCTGCCGGACACTGGCGCCACCGGGCCCTCTGACCACCACCAGTAGGCAAACATGGGTTTAGTATCTTGCCCAAGGTCGAACCACCGACCTTCTGATTAGTGGCTGATCTGCTCTGCCACCTGAGCTACAGCCACCCCATATAGTAAGGGTTGGATCAGAGATCCTTACTACTACTAATTGTCGGGCTATAAGCCGCTACTTTTTGCTTTGAACCCTGCAGCTTTTAGTCAGGTGCGGCTTTTCTATGGATTGTCCATGATTTTTGTCATATCATAAGACGATTTGTTTTGTTTGTTCCGCTGTTGTACGGCACTACGTTGCCTGGCGGAAGGGCATGTGATCAGACACACAGTATCGGGGTTCAAGAGTGGCATGTTGGTCACATGTCCATCCGCTAGGCAACATAGTGCCGTATAAGTAGCACGAAAAACAAACTTCAAAGTAGCGCTATGCGTTCAGCGGGAGGCGTGGATGACGAGCGGCAATAAACTTGCGAAAAGCAAGTTATGCTCAACTCCACCGGTGGAATCTGACAGCATGGAAAAGTGTGAAAACATCCAGGATCACCAACGGATTTCGAAGGGCTGGACTACTGCATGATGGAGAGGAGGACACCGCCACGGCCCTTCTGAGGGTGTTCGACTCTGACACTGACAACGAGGATTTCTTTGGTTTTGAAAGTGACAACGAAGGAAAGAAGCTGAGAGTGGATGACGAAGCCACCCTGAGCCTGTTCGTTTCCGACACTGGAGAAGAGGACTTCTTTGGTTTTAGAGCGCAGGAAGAAGAGAAAGATGGTGGTGAATGACTGACTTTTCTTCTTGTTAAAGCCATGTCGCTGCACCTGAGCCCAAAAGGTAGGCCGAATCTATTTTTCTAGTGTGCTGTAGGTTATTGTTATGTACTACATTTGTTACTCATTTATGAAGCACAGTACGTTTCGTTAGCCCTGTGTGTTAGCCCTGCGACAGACTGGCGACCTGTCCAGGGTGTACCCCGCCTTTCGCCCTATGACAGCTGGGATAGGCTCCAGCGCCCCCCGCGACCCTGAAAAGGATAAGCGGAAGTGAATGGATGGATGGATGGAGTACGTTTCGTACTTGTAATTACCGGTACTTGTACATATACCTAAAAAGTTATGCAAATATGTACCCATAACTTGTTTTTCAAAATATTAATAAAAGTGATGTGTCTCCAAACAGCCATCTCTTTCCTGACAATTCCTTTTGTGCATATTCTCTTACATATGATAAGTCAACATTGAAACACCTGCGGCTTTTAGTCAGGTGCAGCTAATGTATGTACAAAACAGGATTTTCCCCTGATTTTAGCTTGTGCGGCTAATATTCAGGTGCGCTTTGTAGTCCGGGAAATACGGTACATGCTTTATGAAAAAGGAAAGTCCTCCCTTATATATGCTGCAATAGGTCTAGGCTGTTAGGGGGTTCCCATGATGCATTGAGTGTTTCTTCTTCAGTCAAATTTTTCACTCACTATGTGTTTATACACTTGTCTGCATTCAATTATTAGTTATTATCTCTGGCTCTCTTCCACAGTATGTCTTTGTCCCGTTTTCCTCCCCTCAGAGGGCCACCCCTCCCTAAGCCTGGTTCTCCCAGAGGTTTCTTCCTTCCAACTGTCGCCAAAGCTTTTGCTCATAAGGGGTCATGTGATTTTTTGTTTTTTCTCTGTTTTCTTTGTACTATTTTGTATTATTGTAGGCAACTGTAGTTATGATTTGGCACTATATAAACAAAATTTTATTAAATTGATGTAACTTGAATATCTTTATAGACTACTTTGCATTTAATGTTTTATTCATCTCATTCTACAGTGTGTCTTTTATCATGTTTTCCTCCTCTTACCCCCAACCGGTCAGAGCAGACAGCTGCCCCTGAGCCGGTTTCTGCCGGAGGTTTCTCTCTTTTAAAGGGGAATTTCCCCTTTCCTATTCTTGCCTGCTTGTCTCTCTATTATTGTAGGGTCTTTATCTTAGAATATGAAGCGCCTTGAGCCAACTGCTGTTGTGATTTGGCACTACATAAAAAAACAAATTAATCTGAATTGAATTGAATTGAATTGAATTGAATCTCTCATTGATGTCTATGGTGTTTTTTAGTTTTTCAGCCTAGCAATGACCTACTTCACATGCTCTTTGGACCTCATATTGTCTGCTATAACTCAAAAAGCTAACAAATGTAAGTTCAGTGTTGAAATCAGCTCCAGACCTTTTAGCTGCCTATTTTTATCAGTCTCTGGAAGTGGCAGACTATGTCTAGAAATGGCTACAATTCTTAAACAATTAATGCAATATTTTTGTTAAATAACTTGCATCAAAACAGAAACACCACAATGATTAATAAAAACCACTGTGGTGGTGTTCAGAAACAAAATTCTAAAACCTGCACCTAACTGTTTGTGACAAGTTCAAAATGAGAACGGGTTGCAAACACATATGAATTTTGCTGTGCCACATACCGGCATGACCAAGCTTTCATTCAGATGACATGTGACAAAAACATGCTCTCCTCATCCCACCAATTTTAGCTTTCTGCTATGTGTGGCATGGTAGTGCAGCCAGTAACACATCACTGGGGGAAATAAGCTGCCCAAACAGCAGCATCTGAAAATAAACCTGCTACCTCCCATAAATATGGGTTGGAAATCCTACACCTCAGGCTGCAATGTTACTGGGTGCCAGCCTGATGACAGAAACCCAAGGATAATGCCCGCATTTATCACCAGAGACAAATGTTCACGTCATGGTCTGGAGTTGTCAGAGAGGCAGAGACATGACGGTTCTGACGACTGAGAGCAGTGACAACAGTGCTTTAGGTATCTCTGGCTTTTGAGAAGGGTATGCTCTATGTAAAGCTATGGCAGCATGGAGGTGAGGTCAGCAGACTCCAAAGAAAAAATATCCCCAGTCCTTTTATAATCCAGATTTGTCTGCAGTGTTGTGTTTCCCTGTAACATGAGATTTAAAGGGCAGGAGTGAGTGCCAGGGAGCACATGTGCATCTAAGAAAAATTCAAGAAGATTCTAGAAATTAAAGAAACTTCCTAAAAGATGTTTTCAAACATCTAAAGTCATTTAACTCTCTCCTCATGCTGCCACTAATTGACAGTGACACCAGTAGATGTTTAATTAGCATTAATATCAGCTTACGAACACAGACTCATTGTTTAAGATGCCCCAGCATAATGAGGGCCAAATATCTGTTTACAGTGTGGTATTCATATCAGAACAAGCGTCTTTTAAAGGCTTAATCTTGTAACCTGTGTGATTTGTTTTTTGATGGATGCTTCCAGGCATATTTATCCATTACACTGTTTTCTTCCTTTTAGATTATTAGCGTCTTATCTTCTCAATGCCACAGCGGCAGTACAAGTGATGGAACCAGCTCGGAGGTACTAGAAGGGGAAGAAAGTAAAGTCAATAGAAGAGGCCAAGCTACTGGCAGTATTCATGGCCCAGTGACAATACTGAGCTGAGCTGAGGGTCGGTGACCTTCTGTCACTGCCTCTTCTAAAGCAACCATTGGCTGGTTAGAAGTGAAAAGGTGAAGGGAGAGCGGGTGTTAGTGAGGGAAGCGTCAGAGGAGAAATAAAAGGAACAAGAGAGTGAATTTGGTGGTTAAGGGTGTGAGAGAATATGGCATGGCTTCATAGCTCAAAGTGAAATCAGGGACCATAGATGTGTGGCAGGCCAAAGCCGTCCCCTAATCACGACGGTGTCACCTCCTTCTCTTCCCTCTCCTCACAACAGAAGCTTTAAGCCACACAGTTTCTGTTCTGTGCTTACTGACCAGAGCACTTATCTGGTAAGGCTAGACAGGAGAGCCAAAACTAGCTTCACTAATTGAAATGTCAGCCATGGAGGGTGATTTCTTCCTCACCGACAAAAGCAAAACAGGCAGAATAATTAAGCTGTCAAATCTATCAAAATAACTTCTTTACAAGGAGACTGGATTACCCTCAAGTGTTTCCTTATGCCATGCTAAGCACTTTGTCTCCAATTTGTTATGCTTTTAGAATAGCTTAGATGAGACTGCTGCCGGTTATGACTGGTGGAAACAGGAAGGGCCCATGCATGTTTTATGGCAAAGCACAAATCCTAGTGGAATTATAGAAACATACTACAATATCTCATCTCATTCTTTGTGAAGCTCCCGTCACCTGAACACAAAAGAGCCCCTCCACTTCATCTTATTCTTGATTTCACACCAAAGATGTCTCATGTCTGTGCAGCCCAGCTATATCAAACTGTTTCATTATCAGCTAAAATGCCATCTCCCATTTCCAA
This sequence comes from Haplochromis burtoni, assembly GCF_018398535.1. Taxonomy (NCBI): domain Eukaryota; kingdom Metazoa; phylum Chordata; class Actinopteri; order Cichliformes; family Cichlidae; genus Haplochromis; species Haplochromis burtoni. The sequence goes on from NW_024582781.1 coordinate 312,851, forward strand.
TCTGTCTCCTTCCACTCACGCTCCGGTGGAAAATCACTTACAAAGAGCTATGCTGCTGTGCTGACAGTGGTTTTTTTGTTGGTACAAGAGCCAGCTTTGATATGCTGATAGTCTTCATATATCACTTACCTTCTGTATGTTGCGTTTAAGTGAAACAACAATAGAATCCAATGGAAGTGAAAAAGACGTTGGGACTTCCAGAAAGTTAAACAATTTTTGTTACCCAGTCTTAACCCAGCACAGAAAGTCAATCCTGGTTAGAGACAGACAGTGAGGCTTGGAGACCAGCTCCAGCAGTGTGTTCCCCAGCTCAATGAGGCCCAGGCATCCAGTGACAGCTGATTTTATTTTAGCAGTTCCCCTTCGTAAAAAATAGGATGGACTTCGGAAAGGGGGTAAGTGGATGTGGCTTTTTTTAGAGTCAAGTATCAAGGTACTCAACATGCTCTCGGCCTTATGTCACAGCAGACTTATGGAGACAGTTGTCCCCACCACATGAGCTGAAAAACTCACTCTTGGTACGTCCTAGATTTACGCACCAGAGAGCAGGGAGACACTTGGCATTTTGAATCACTGCTTGTTAGCAGGCTAAATATCATGGCATTTTAGGATTTGACACAAACAGGAAAGATATATTTTATACATACTGCCTAATAAACACAATTCATGAAACTAAGGACAAGAGATGTGGTTTAACCAATTCAAATGAGCACCTTCTGCTTGCAATCCTGAGAATAGATTAGTCTAGTGTAGTTAAAAGGCTGAAAGCAAAGTCTGGCTTTTTCTAAAGTTCAAAAACTCAATACACACAATAGCACTTAAACCTGCAAAAATTGGTATTGCAGTACCAGCATTTATGTCCTGGGCTGTGTTCTGTCATTGTAAAACCAGAGTTTTAAATTAGGTAGTGTGTCTACACGTCAGGTCAGGATTCAGACTTCTCTAAATGCTTGGTTTCCGACAGCATTTCTTCATTTGGCACGAGATATCACAACTGACTCTAATGTGGTCAGCCGTGGGCACCGATGCCCCACCCACCTGTCATTAACACCTTTTGTAAGTAAGGAGACGCCAATCACATGAAAACTGCCTTAAAGTGAGGCTTAAAAGAAGAGAGAGGAATAAAAACTGTCTGGTTTTCAGACAGGATCAAGTGCATCAGTTTGAAACTGATAATTTGTTATATTACTCATTAGTCTGACCTGATGCTGTTGCATGGAAGTTTGTGTCCCACACTGTCCTTAATACTTTGCGTATGACATCATTAGCATTAGCAATTTATAGCCAACAGCCTTTGTTATTTATGACAGCGGTCCCCCACCTCCGGGTCCCGTGAGTCGTTTGTCACCGGGCCGCGAGAGTTGAGGTTCGGGTGTGAAATTTATGGTTTTCAGGGTTTTTACAGTTTTTATTGTTAACTCGGTTTCCCTGGGTCTTTTCCCGTGTGTTATGAATAAATCTTCTTTTTCTTGGTACCGGTACTTGTTTTATTTTGTTGTATTTATCTGCGAAACCTTAAAGGCCAGTCCATGAAAATATTGTCGGACATAAACCAGTCCATGGCGCAAAAAAGGTTGGGGACCGCTGGTTTATGATACTGAATAACATTTTCATGGAAATACATCACATTCCTTTTCTTTCTTTCTTTTTAACATTTAGTCCTACACTCAGTTCACTGTGTTTAGAAGCCTGCTGTCACACAGGTCTTAGATATAATGGTGATCTTTAGTTAAATGTTGCTTGCAAATGCTGCCAAATCTTGAATGTTTTCAATGCGCTGAATGGAATAAAACTCTGTACAGAGTTGAATTGTGAGAGCATTTCTAGGTGAAACCTTTGTCCCCTTTAAAAACACATCTTGTACACTCTGCCTACCATCAAGGCTTTGAACCTTTTTTTAAAGAAGGCACCTTAAATGGACAGAAAGGCACTACGGCTAATGCAGTGTAAGGGTGTTCAGTGCAGTGCCTGCTGAGCAGAAGCCCAAAGGACTGAACAAGAAATCCGTAACCATCGAGGCACTTTTTTCTGTCCTTTCTTTCCTTATCCCTTTCCCTTCTTTCTTGGACATATGTTGCCCTAAAGGTTTGGCACAGCTCCTCTCTTAAACAAGTGACCTCCTGTTTGGGTCTGATCAGCCTGAGGCCATCAATTCAATCTTTTTAAACCTACATCCATCACAATACTTTAGTAAATACTATGCTGCACTACACAATTCCATGCCTTTTCTGTCTGTACTGTTGCCTGTGATCATGACCTCGTGTTTCCTAACATTATATATGAAACATAAGGTGTTCTATAGGGGCCCACCCCAAGAGGTGTTGTTTAGCAACATACTGACAAGAGAAAAGTGTGTCGTTATTAGGCTTTGGGAGAAAGCTGCACTCTGCTGATAATCCCACTGCAACCGCACATGGATTTCCTGTTCCTAAAGTGGAAAATAAACATACTCGAGTAGAATACAAAATGAAATGGCCTGAAAACATCCCCAAAATGAAATCCAGAGTGTGTCCACACCCAAAAGAGCTTTAAATGAAAGAAAGAGAAATATGTTTTTAATTCATGTATTTGCCAATAAAGAACTTTACTGATGAAGCCAGTGAAGTATATATACTGTATCTGGGTTTATATGGGCTGTCTTCATCAACTAAGACTCAAGAGGTACACAATGTCAGGATGTTCTAAATTCCTAATAATTCTATTTACAGATCATCAGAGTTCATTACCTAGCCAACTGATCCTGTTTCCTTATTGAACTGTTTTTAAACCATCTTTTTCTTTTTCCACAAAAAGCTGCTACACTCGATGTAACCTAACATTGACCATGAACACCACAGTCACTCAGAACCATTCCAACATAGTGCTCTGCTTGTCCCAAACACCTATGGTCCATACCCCATAAGCTAATCGGTACTATATCCCAGGAAACTTGAAGAACCTCATTCTCAACTATTACAGTAGCTTCTCTGCTGGGACAACAACCTCAGCATGGCAAAAGCTTGAGTAGTGGATGGCCACGGGGTGTATCCTCTCTGTAATCCTTTTCTCTCTCACCATGAACATGCTGGTAAAGGCTGTCGAGGTTGAGTGTAGAGGACCTCTTACCAGGTCGGATGTCAGACTGGCACCCACCCTAACGATGACAATCTGTCCAAGGATGTAAGTGGAGTCTGAAGGGCCATGAGAAGCTAATGACCTGGGCCTGCGTGAGATTCAAACCATCACACTACAGACTTCTGGTGCAGAAGAAAGGCAAAATCTCCCACAAGTTCTGCTTTGCACTGGGTAGCATACAGATACTTGGAAAAAAAAAACATGAAAAATTAACTTGAGAGTATTTTGTACTTAACTGTTTATCAAATTTAATTACTTGTTAATATAAGCTGCCATAATGTTAATCTGGATCATTGCAGGCCATGCTTGTAGGGACTTTCCCTGTCCCCTCCCCCATCCTGACTCACCAGTCACTGGTCTCAAGATAGGATCAGTTCAGATTACGGATCAGGAAATTTTGCGTGTAAGGTAAGAGGCATCGAAATTAAGTTATACTTTGAGAAGCATAAATCAACCATGGAGACACCTTCTGGAGGAAGGCACTGGTGTTTCCATCAGTGATATCTATGAACATCATTCTTTTGGTATGATGAAATTGTTGCTGGGTTTCAGTAAACCTCTGAAACTCGAAGGATAATTTAAAAAGGTTGTGGTTCTAATGCAGTACTGATCATTTTTGACATCTCAGGAAAAAATTAACATTGCAGGTCACTAAACTTCCTGTCATGGTCCGGAGTCTGCGACTCCGTGTTTATGTTTAGTTTATTAGTATTCTGTGGTTTTGGTTGCCTTGGGTGTTTGTACTCTTCTGTTTCATGGTTCATGTTCCTATGTTCTGTGTCCCCCAGTCTGTGTTAAGTTGGTGTGTTATGTCATTGCGTGTATGTGTTTCCTGTTTTATTGTGAAGGTCTGCGTCTTATGTGAGTGTTTTCAGTTTGCTCCCTGATCGCTATGTACCACAGGCCTTCAAGCTAGCTGTAGTTAAACCTTTACTCAAAAAGCATCTCTAGACCCAGCAGTCTTAGCTAATTATAGGCCAATCTCCAACCTTCCTTTCATATCAAAAATCCTTGAAAGAGTAGTTGTCAAACAGCTAACAGATCATCTGCAGAGGAATGGTTTATTTGAAGAGTTTCAGTCAGGTTTCAGAGCTCAGCACAGCACAGAAACAGCTTTAGTGAAGGTTACAAATGATCTTCTTATGGCCTCTGACAGTGGACTCATCTCTGTGCTTGTCCTGCTAGACCTTAGTGCAGCATTCGATACTGTCGACCATAATATCCTATTAGAGCGATTAGAACATGCAGTAGGTATTACATGTGTAACAGCAGTCTGGCGAGGAAGGAGCGGCTAGCCGGTCCAGCGGGCATGTGGTGTGGAGGTTAGCCGGATAACACGGAGCCAGTCAGTTAAATTAAACAACAGACCTTTATTCCTTGTCAGCAACATAAGACCATACAAGCCAGGTCTCCACGGCTCTACACTGTCCGTACATACATGTGCGGGGATCGGTAGTCGCCGGTGCCAGGCCGTTACAATGGTGAGGTCTATCCTGAGAACAGAACACGAGCAGCATGTAATGGCTGCCACGCTATACTCACACACCCCCTAGGAGACTCCCCCCCTAGTGGTGCTATAACCCAAAAGGTTTGTTACATCACCCCCCCGGCAATTCGCAGGCTGTCCTCAGCCGGACCCAGGTGACCCTCCTCCCGCTACCCTTCTTCACTATACATAGTTACATTAGGTACTAAGCAGGTTGTGGAGGAATTGTTAGACACCCTTACCTTAAACATTGGTACAGTCAATAAACAAAATTAGCGCTTGAAGCAAACAATACAGAACATGCAGTATTACTGCCAATCCATCTTCCAGAGATGGTCATAGACAAGGGAAACAGTCAGACATACAACACAACCGGTCACACAAATCAGTACAACAGAAAACCAAACAAAGGCTCTCACGGGCCACGATGACGAGGGCTCAGTGGAACAGAACAAGTAATCACCCCTTATGAACAGAACAATTACAGCATGTACATGTATGAAACCAACCCTCAGTCAATATTGAGTCTGTCCGTATGATGATGGTTAGTCCACCTGGTAGCAGTCCAACCCTCAGTGATTCTGGGGCACCGGCGGGGTCTCAAATGATAGTGTTCCCCCTCGGCCGGTGGCGACTCAGAGGCGCCCTCGGCGGGGTGCCCGCCTGCTTCGATATCCCCTGAACTCGGGAATGAGGGCTATTCCCCCGTTTCAGTCTCATCCAGGCTCTCCTGGGCCGAAGTCCGGTGCCCTGAAGGAGATGTGGAGTCCCAGGAGTAAAATGGCTGAATGTTCACGACGTGGAAGACTCCTGCGTCTTCACCAGTGTCAATCTTGGCTAATCTGTAGTTGACCTCCCCAAGCTTCTGAGTAACCTGGAGGGGCCCTGTAAACAAGGGTGCCAGCTTGGCCGTGAAGCAAGATTGAGCGTCCGATCGATGATGAGCTTTGACTTTCACCAAGTCTCCGACTGCGTAGGTCATCGGCCGGCGTCTCAGGTCGTAGTAGCGTTTCTGCTTAGCATGGCTGCGAGCCAGTGTCTCCCTGGCCCGATCGTGGGCCTCCTGAAGCGACGCTTTAAGGGTCTCCGGATAGGGCATGGATGACTCCTCGCTCTCCCCGGACGGCTTAGTAAGCAAGTCAAGGGGTGTCTCCAGCTCCCTACCATACAACATCATAGCAGGGCTGAGTCCTGTACTCTCATGGGGGAGCCGAGCGCAGCGCGAAACAGATTTGGGACATGAACTTATCCCACGACGCATGCTTATCGCCCACGTATGCATGGATGGCCGTTTTGAGAGTTCTGTTCACTCTTTCAGTCGCATTAGTTTGCGGATGATACGCCGTCGTGAGGCGGTGGGTGGACCCAAGAGTGGAGAGAACAGAATCAAACAGCTCACTGACAAAAGGTGAGCCCCTGTCCGAAATAAGGTACCTAGGGGCCCCATGCCTAGCAAATACCTCGTTAATGAACTTACTGGCTGCTACTCGAGCCGTTGCATCCCGAACCGCACACACTTCGATCCACTTGGAGAAATAGTCTACGAAGACCAGTATGTACGAGTTCCCCGAAGCGGTGCGAGGTAGTGGTCCGACAAAATCGACCCCTGCGTATTCCCAGGGTCGCTGGGGCGAAATGGGGACCATGAAGCCCGCTGGCTTTCTTTGACTGGGTTTTGTGAGTTGACATACTGGGCACGACAAGACGTAGCGTTTAACTTCTGATGCCATCTTGGGCCAGTAAAACCTAGACTGCATTCTTGCTAGTGTCTTAGCAATCCCCAGGTGACCTGCTGTAGGGTGGTCATGATAATAACAGCACAGGGTACCCCGGAGAGCCGTAGGAGCATACAGCTTCAGCTCCTCCTGGGGGCGAAGATTGCGCTTATGTTTCGGGCCTCGGTAATAGAGTAGGCCGTCATTGACCACCAAGGACGGTGAAGGACTGCCGTCCGAACCCAGATTGGGGGAACACTCCAGGTCTCGGAGCTTTGGACCTGCACCTGGGTCATCTAACTGCAGCTGCCTTAGTTGTGTTCGGTCCTCTAACAAAAGGGGAGGCTGGGCACGAAGATCCATGCCCCACATGACAGCAAGATTTCAATAGGAGGACCCTCTGGTGCAGGTAGTGGGTTGCGAGACAGAGCGTCTGGCACCCTGTTGTGCACCCCCGCCTTATGTACGATGGTAAAGTCAAAGTCCTGCAAGCGCAGGGACCACCGCGCCAACCGGCCAGTAGGGTTTGGGCGTGACATCAGCCACTTAAGGCTGTTGTGGTCAGTCAAGACCGTCACATGAAGCCCTTCCACATAGGGACGAAAGTGTTCTAAAGCCCAAATCACGGCCAGACACTCCATTTCTGGCGTAGAGTATGGTTTCTCTGCCTTGTGAAGAGCTCGACTCGCGTAAGCGACCGCTACTTCCCTACCCTCTGCATCCTTCTGTATTAAGACCGCCCCCAAGCCAAGGTCACATGCATCCGTATGGATGAAGAAAGGCCGGGAAAAGTCAGGGAGTGACAGGACAGGCGCTGTCGCAATGCTCTGTTTCAGGAAGTCCATGGACTCCTGACACCTGTCATCCCACTGAAAGGTAACATCCTTCCTTGTCAGGGCGTGCAGAGGTTCTGCATGGCGAGCATATTCCTTTACGAATCTGCGGTAGTATCCCATCAGACCGAGAAACTGCCGCACCTGTTTCATTGAGGACGGAGTTCTGAACTGCATCACAGCCTTGATTTTGTCATCGTCCGGTTTAATGCCATCCGGGGTAACCCGGTAGCCCAGGAAGGTGAGCTCCTTCAGGCAGAACTGGCATTTCTTAAGCTTCAACGAGAGACCCGCAGACCTAAGTCTCTCAAGGACCTCCCGCAGGTCCAACAAATGCTGTTCAAAGGTAGGGGACACAACCACGATGTTGTCCAGATATACAGCACATGTCTTGTAAACAAGGACGTTGTGCATCAGCCTCTGAAAGGTGGCTGGTGCGTTGCAGAGGCCGAAAGGGAGAACGCGAAACTGAAACAGCCCACAATGGGAAACAAAGGCTGTTTTAGGACGTGAGTCCCCTGAAACCGGCACCTGCCAGTAACCCCTCGCCAGGTCCAATGTTGAAATGAATCGACCTCTCGCTAGGAAGTCGAGAGACTCATCGACCCGCGGTAAGGGGTATGAGTCCTTCCGAGTCACCTGGTTCAGCCCCCTAAAGTCCACACAGAACCGTGGGTCAGCGCCCAACCTGTTAACAATCACGACAGGTGCGGCCCAGGAGCTCATGGACGGTTCAATTATGCCATCCTCCAGCATTTTCTGGACCTGCTCTTCAATGAGTTGTTTCTTTGCAGGGGAGGTGCGGTATGGGGGGAGGTTAATAGGCCTCGCATCTCCCGTGTCGATCACATGTTCATAAGCTCTCCAGCGAGTAGTGCGGTGCTCTGAACGGATAATTGGAGGTGAGCTTCCCTCCCTCCAAGACATCTACAGGAAGCGGTGCCTGAGGAAAGCGGGGAGGATCATCAAGGACTCCAGTCACCCCAGCCATAAACTGTTCAGACTACTTCCATCAGGAAGGAGGTTCTGCAGCATCCGGTCCCGTACCAGCAGACTGAGAGACAGCTTCTTCCACCAGGCCATCAGACTGCTGAACACGTCATAGACACCTCAGCTTCACTACTGGAACTTCAACATTATGCACTCCACACTGTATATAAATGCCACTTGTTTTGCACATATTCAACTCTGTATATTTTATATATTTTATTATTATTATTATTATTATTATTTTTTTTTTTTTTACTATTTAATTTGTAAAAATGTGTATACACACACACACACACACACACACACACACACACACACACACACACACACACGTAGGAAAATATTTAGTATACACATCCAGAAATGCATACACTATTATATATTGTACATATATTTATTAGTTTCAGGTTGGCCATTCTTGTATTTTGCTCGTTTGTGTTGTTGTGTTTGCACATCTCTGTTGCTTGTGGGGCTCGCACACAAGAATTTCACTCGCATGTGCTGTGCCAGTGTGCCTGCACATGTGATGTGACAATAAAAGTGATTTGATTTGATTTGATTTGATTTGATTTGCCGGGGGATTCCCATGATGCATTGAGTTTTTCCTTTCCAGTCACCTTTCTCACTCACTATGTATTAATAGACCTCTCTGCATTGAATCATATCTGTTATTAACCTCTGTCTCTCTTCCACAGCATGTCTTTATCCTGTCTTCCTTCTCTCACCCCAACCGGTCGCAGCAGATGGCCCGCCCCTCCCTGAGCCTGGTTCTGCCGGAGGTTTCTTCCTGTTAAAAGGGAGTTTTTCCTTCCCACTGTTGCCAAAGTGCTTGCTCATAGGGGGTCATATGATTGTTGGGTTTTTCTCTGTATCTATGAAGCGCCTTGAGGCGACTTATGTTGTGATTTGGCGCTATATAAATAAAATTGAATTGAATTGTCTCGTCACGTTAATCACTCCCAGCTGTGTTCCCCACCTGTGTGTAATGTCCCTGTGTTCTCTGAGTGTATTTAAGTTGTGTCTTCTGTCATGGTAGTTGCTGGTTCGTCTGTGTTGTTTCCCCTCAGTCTCCCTGGATCTCTCCATGTGTATTTCCCCGGACCTCCCTGCATCTTCGTTTCTGGTCTGTTTTGTTAGTTTTTCCCAGTTTAGGCTTCAGTTTCATGTTCCCAGTGCCTTTGTTGTTTGTATTTCTTTAGTTAAGAAATACTCACCTGCACCAGAGCTGCCGCGTCCTGGTTCTACATAATTCCACGGCTTGCCCCGGCAAACCGTGACACTTCCAGGACTGAACTATGAGGTAAATCGTCCACCACTTCTTTAATAAGATGTTTACTTCATTTCCTGTTGTTTTTTATTGATACTTTCAGAGATTTTACTATCTGTTTACCTTAGTATAAAAACTATGTTAATTATAATGTCATATAATTGAATATGCTAGATTGCGTGGTCAATATGCAGTTTGGTGCCAAGCACTGTCTTTAAATCATTGAGCTATTTCACATATGATTACTTTTAACTTTTTTGTGTTTGTGAAACATAACTGCCTGATTTCACCTTATAGTTTCATCTATATTGTTTGACTTTACATGTAGAGTTGTGATTCTTGCTTTTCTTTCACTTGATATCATAGGCACCAAAATTACACAATTTAAAAACGAAATAAAATAAAAACAGACCTTATTATAATGTTAATTGTGTTCAAAAGCATCATTTAAAGCATAGGTGTCAAACTCTGGCCCAATTACATTTGGCCCGCGAAGCCATACCAAATTACTATTACAGCTGGCCTACTGGTATTATACAGCTAATATATATATTGTTTAGTATTAAGCTTTGCTTGTTCCATATTCAGTTTTCCAGCAAAACTTATTTGAGTCCATAAGAAAAGATTCATTCTTATATCTGGAGGAAGATTTTTTTTTTCAATAAATATTAATGTTAGCCCGCGACTTTGTTCCAGTTTTGAATTTTGGCCCACTGCGTATTTGAGTTTGACACCCCTGATTTAAAGTGTTTACAACAGCGTAATGAGGCATTTAAAAATGAGAGATTCCGTAAATTTAATATTTAAGAAAGCAGAAGCTCTATACTTGTCAAAATAATACAAGTAGACAAAAACTTAAAGTAAGTGTTAATATATACATACATACATACATACATATATATGCATCAACACTTACTTTGATCTTGTAATAAATAAATAAATAAATAAAGCAACAGCAAGTGAAAGCATACCTTGACAATGACCAGAGAAAATAATCAAACTTCAGTGTCCTGGTCAAAAGTATGTCAGATAAGCAACATATTCACCAAGAGTGAAGAGAGGAGCCATGTTTTTATTAGTGTAATCCTTGTTAAACATCTGTGGATCATAACCATTTACAACTATAAGACAGCTAAAAATGGTTTCATTTAAATGCCAATGAAAAAGAAAAATTACATACGTTTCTCTGTATACCAAACCTACAACTGTACTGATAAACATGAAACAATCTCACACACATACACGATATAGTTAAACCTCAAAATTCAATTGCCAAACGTCATTTGATTTTAATCTGCAACACATAATTGCCACTAAGGGGATCAAATCTGAAACTGGCAGGAAGAAAATCTTCAGGATGATAATATAAAGACATCATCATTTGCCAGGCAAATCTGAGAGATTAATTAAAACAAAAACAGTCTTCTGGCAAATCTACCTCCAATTGGCAGCATTTTGAGATGTTTCTCTTGGGCACATGTCTGACAAGTTTAACCAGCCAAAGATTATATGTGTGTGTGTGTGTGTGTGTGTATTATATATATACATACATACAAGCACGCATACAAAACTGTGAAATAATAGAATAAGTAGCAGAATTTAACAATAAAAAAATAAAATCCTATTTATTTTGCACTACTCTGTATGCCACAAAGACAGCAACACTGTCATAGTCGTGCAATATGAGAGGCAACATGTAAACAAGCATGCTTGTTTAGAACCAGTGTGGGGACTTAGAGGTGAGCTTTGCATCTGTTTAAAGCACACTTACGCTGTTGCTGTGCTTTATTTAAACTTTGGGGCTTTGCAGGGTACAGCTTCAGTACCAATACCCTTCACTGCTACTGTCAGTCATTTGATCTGTCACTGTTTTCACCGTCAACTTGTCAGCCAAGACTAAAGCTGTCGATCAGTCAGGACAACGTTGGGGATCGGCAACAAGTTCCAATTTTAGATGTGGTGCCGAGATTTAGAGACGTGCAGGGCGACACAAAAGCCTCATTGATCTAAGGTGGAGATGGAGAGGCTCTCAGCCTCCCGACTTGAATATGCTGAGTGTCAGCATGCAAGACTGAGTTCAGAAGTATGAGTTTGCATACACCTTGATACCACTGAGGCGCATCTACCCATCTGTAGATTTGTATCCTCTACATGATTCTGGACACAATTTTTCAGTGTCAGTGACACACTAAAGCACTAAAAATACGACCCCCCCCCCAACAATAGTAGCTTTTATACAGATCAATAATATAGTTACATAAGAAAATAATAAGTTAGGTTACACTCTTTGCATTCATACCAACTGTGGATTACATTTAGAACGTGAATGGCCAAGTAACTGAATCATAAACTCTGTACTTCTGCAAAGTGTTTTGCAAAATGTCTTGTCTTTCTTGCTCCTCACTCACCACTGCTATATGTGGAAGAAGCAGGCAGATGTTTATAAAGCTATACCAGATATTTGTCGTGGGAGTTGGCAGTGACTAAAACCAGCACTGAAAATGATACATTTTTGTCCAGTCATATGGACAGAAGCACAATTCCAAATTAAGTTTAATATTACTCTTGAACTAATCCGTGTATAAACAAGCCACTGTTCTCCAATACACCAGCTTAAACATATTTGATTAACTACTGGTTAGTGGCACAAATACCCATGGACCCCAAAAGACCAAACTGAATAAATTGGATGATTTCCCAGCATCATAAATTATTTGCACATTTGAAAATTTGACAAAAATGTCTAAAAATACTACAGGCTGTACTGTCAGTAGGTTTGGTTCAGGCACTTAAGTTTAAGTTTCCTTTATGAGATGCACAAAAAACACTCTTCCTCTAATCAGCCTCATCTTTGTAAACCCTGCAATATACTGTATTATTTAAATAGTTTGTCACTGTAGTCTGGTACTGTTAAAAACCTGTAACCCACATAATTTCCTTAGGGATTATTAAAGTGTTCTGATTCTGATTCTTTTAAAATTAATTTCAGTACAATCTCATTTATAGTGTCAGTTTGCACTAGCTGTCATTACAAGATAGAAAAGTAAAAAGACAAGAAACTTCCAAAATCGAACATTAAAACACCGAACAGAGAGACAAAAATGTAACAACAACGCAGGGCAGCAGGATAACCTGAAACAAGAAATATAACCATAAACAGAACCCACAGCTGAACTAAAACTAAGACGAATATACACTTAACCCTTTAAGACCTACCATAGAACCAAGGCCGCCAGAGCTTACTTTATATTTTTACATGTTGTAGTGCCATTTTTGTGAGCATTTCAAGTTGCTATATATCAACACAACTGTTATAGCCCATATGTTAATAATATGTATGCATTAAGTCCATAGTAACTACATAAAAATATTGAAAATCATTTTTGTTTGTATTTTTACATATATTTCTACTTGGAGAAATTCAAGAGGTTTACCCCTCGAAACTTTAAATACAAAAAAGTTGCAAAAAATAGTTTACAATAACAGGAAATTTATTTTGAGTGTCTTCATAGTTTTATTTTTGAGATACACCAATTTTTATATACTGCAGGAAAAACAAAAAACAATCCTATGATGCAAATTTGCAAAGAAAACAGCATGTGCATCAAAATAAACTATTTTAAGCAGTGCAATTTGAGTTCTAAGCATCCCAGAAACTATTCAGAAACACAACACACTAACGACACAAGACAACACATGAACTACACACTCCAAACACGCTAAACGTCACAAATCTCTCACATCTTAAAACTTGCTCTCTCTCTCTCTCGCTCTCTTTCGCCGTCACTCCTAAAACTTCCCCGTCTTCCTAAACAACCAAATGTCATGTTGTCATATCTTTTTTTTTTTTTTTGATTGGTCGACATGGTGCATTTTTCCACCAACACCAACGGGCTGTTTTTGTTTTGTTTTTTTATTTTCATAAGCAGAGAGTGCTTGCTAGCGCTGTCCTTAGACAGTAAACGTGAAGAAACTATTGAGGAAAAAACACTTGGATATATTGTTTATCATGACTCTGGTTTTACGTGGCCCATCAACACAATTTAAAAACTGGTATATATCACCTTGTTGCTTTGTCATCTTGAAGTGGTCATGTGATTGGCTTACCAGGACTACTTTATTGTTCCTCAGTCAAACAGCAGCACTCATGCGATTGTTTTGCCCCCTAGCTCCAGGTGTTGTTCCAAAAAGTGATAGTCCGCCAGAAAGTGATTGCCTCCTTGGGAGCGCGTGCAGCTGCTTAATACGGAGCCCCTCTGATGACATCGTCCAAAAAATAAATATATTGTGGCCACAAAATACTACTTCGTCAGCACGAAATGGGTATAACATGCCCACGAAATACTTATTTGTGCCCACGAAATACTATTTTGAGGGCACAAAATAGGTATAACGTGCGCACGAAATGCTAATTTGTGCCCACAAAACACTTGACCAATAACCGTGATCCTTCTCAGGCCCTTGCAGTTGGTTAACAATAAAATCTATCCCAGCGTCCAGGTCCTACTTACGTCTGTAAAGCAACTGGGCTCTCAATGTCCTGATTAAATGTCTCTCTGTAATAATGGTTCCTTGCATTGCAGGCTTTTCAAAATGCATTTGTAGCTCATCCCCAGCCTAAAATAAAACTCAATCATACTGTCTTTGTCCATGGTGTATAGGTTTAGCCTACTCTTATGCTTATATTTCTACGCAGCTGTCCAGGAATTGTATCAATATGATGTACGCACGTTATCTATTTTGTTGCCACACATACGTAATTCCTTGCCACGTTATACCCAATTTGTGCGCACGTTATACCTATTTCGTGCCCTCGAAATAGTATTTCCATCCATCCATCCATTCGCTTCCGCTTATCCTTTTCAGGGAGGCACTGGAGCCTATCCCAGCTGTCATAGGGCGAGAGGCGGGGTACACCCTGGACAGGTCGCAAGTCTGTCGCAGGGCCAACACACAGGGACAGACAACCATTCACACTCACATTCACTCGCACATTCACACCTAGTGACAATTTGGATTATCCAATTAAACTATCCCCACAAGTTGCATGTCTTTGGACAGTGGGAGGAAGCTGGAGTACCCGAACCATGTCATCAGAGGGGCTCTGTAGCTTAAAGCTGTAGCGCCCAGATTACTTACGTAGACAGCTACTTCCGTGCAACTGGTATAAAATGCGGTAAGCTGAAGACAGCTGACGACAGCTCGTTAGTAACGGTAAAGGCGTTGTAATGATAGAAACAGTAATTAGTTAGATTACTTGTTACTGAAAAAAGTAACGCCGTTACTTGTAACGCCGTTATTCCCATCACTGATTAGCAGTAAAATCAAAGCACTGCTCCACCTAAATTCAATTTGACAGAGCAGCTAGCATGGATGAAAAATCTTTTGCTGAGAGAGCTGGGAGCCTTTCAATATTAACTGCACTGGTCAGTAATTTTTATTTAGTATGGAGCACTTGTAAGAGCACTATTTTACAGCTAGAACAGTAGCGTCTGCTGCAGGGATGTACTGCTCTTGATTTTCTGGCTCATTTTGAACATATAATTCTTTACATTGCCTTGAAATCTTTAGTTACTGTAGCCATTAGCAAGTCCTGTCTGTAATGTAGCCTCAGACATCTTACTGGATTACTTTACTTTATAGGCTTATCTTTATATGTCACTTTGCATACACAGCTTCTGCTTTCTGCTATGGGTTACTATATGGGTTATGGGTAACACATAATAATCAGCAGAATTACTTTGGAGTATTGGAGTTTATAGCATCTCAAGTTGTATAAGACTTTTTTGTGTATGAAAGAAAGGTGATTTTTTTCAGGTTTTTTTGCTGTCCTGCTATATATTGCCCATGATTAAATTCTGTAATTTGATAAAGTTTACATTTCCAACAGGAACACTTAGTAAAATAACCAACCACTCCCACTGATTTTAATCTCATCTGAATACAGCTTGCTTCTTGTGTGCAGAGCATTTCACCTTTGTGAAATAAAAGTGTCACAGATTCCACGCTCTACTGTAATCCAGTGTTTGAATTTTTAAATTGCTCAGTTTCATTTTAATACTTTAATACTTCAGCAACACTTAAATCTTATTGCAAGCAACTGTAAATCTTACTGCAAGCTCCACGTGTGTGTTCACTGCTATCAGTGGAAGGCAAAGTGCAAGTACCTGCCATACTACTGCTATCACAAAAAAGAACGCACCACATCTAGCGAGCCCCAAGCTCCCCATTAAAAAAGCTGCCAAGGAGGCAGCCTTATCTGGAAATGAGCAATCTAGTTTTCAAAAGCTGCTTTCTGCCAAATGTTTATCTAATAGAACAAATAGGACAAAACATTGCATTAACCATCCTGCAGACTCGGTTCTTTGGATGACAGAGTAGTGTAAGCATGATGCAATTCCAGAGCTATCATGAGTTATAACAAATCTCATACTGCATCAAAGCTTTATGAAAAAACAAACAAACAGCAACTTTAAAGCTTTGCAAATGAAAAACAAGAAAATACTCACTAATACTAGCATCCTGGGGTGAGTCCATGGCATGATCTGTTGACAGGTCAGTTTGAGCGAGGCTGCTACTCACTCTTTTGGCTGGGTAGGTGTGGATGGCTGGGACTTCCTGGTCAGAGTGACAGAGAGAGACAGAGGACTATCAGAGGAAACACCTTGCTTTTTCAACAGCAAGATGGAGAAGTGACTCTACAGGTCATCAAAACCAGCTGGCATGGCAATGTCATTACACCCTATCACACATACACACACAGACAGAAAAACACATGGTTACATACATATCTCAAATACAGTCAAAGTGACATTTAAGCTCCAGTTAGACTGAGGTACTGACATCTAGTCTCCACATATGCACAACTACACGGATATCTGAGTGCAACCAGACCCAACCTTGAACACAATTTAAACATTAAGCATTGACTGGAAAGTTAGTGTAAACAGCATTTGGTTGAATTTTAATGGAGCCACTCTCGCTCTAACTGCAAGTGCTTTCACAGGCTGCTATTGATAAGAGGTACACTGGTAAGCAGCATGTCCTTGGTGTACTCGTGCTTGTTTTTCCCCAGGAAGAATTTTGTCAAAACTTAGAAGTCAGCCACTGCAACATGCCTATTCAGTTGCAAATCATCCCCACGGAGAACAAGCACACCTGTGTCTGAGTGTGTGTATCCTTCTCTTTGCAAATGTGCGGGTGTGTTTTTTTTCATTTGCAAATCAAATATATCTCCCACAGCGGTTTTTCGACAGTACCTAGTTGGGCGTCGACACAGAAGGACAATAAACACTCTCAGCTCTACACACGTAAAAACCGTGTGAAACATATACACATGCATGCAAACCTGTGTCTGTCTTGCTTATTCTCATTTCACTGTGCTGAAGGTGTCAACCATAATTTCAGTACATGCAGCAAAGGACAAAACATTGTCCTCAAAAATCTCATTTAGCAAATCCCTGAAAGACATGCATGGCCATTTGCATATTTTCCTTCGGTATCACATACACAGACACACACCATGGGAATACAGGGATGCAAGCATAATCTCCCTCTTTCTGTCACTGCTGTTGTCCCTGGCTTGCTGAAGTAGCACTCACATCAAATAAAGCTCAAATCAGAAAGTGCAGCTCCCCAGTGCTTTAAGTTTGACTGCTGATTTTTATACTCAGTATGTTGTCTACAACACAATGATATTTTACTCACTGGAAGATGTACTGTGCAACTGTATGCTTTAAAGGCCACTGTGTGAAAAATGTGTGCTGGTGTGATTTGCTTACTGCTGGTTGCAGGAGTGAATGCCACTGAAGGAGCCATTAAACATTTACTTGTCTTGACTATCTGATGGGTTTGTTTACTCTTCAATAAACTGTGAATACATATGGTGAGCTGGTGAGAGCACTTAAACATACCAAAGTAAAGCATTCTCTGTCCTTTTATCTTAAATAGTGTACATGTGTAAACAACCAGCTGCGTGTCATACAGCTTCTCACACATCTGTTCTTGTTCCATCTTGTGGCTGGCGTTCGCTATTGTCTCTGGAGGCAGAATTGATGCAGCTTGACAATGGAGTCATTGTAATTTTTTAAGATTCCTCAAGGGTGTATCTCTGTCCCATGCATAATGCCTGGAGCTTATCAAGTTGAGAGGCCAGCAGCTTGCAGATAATTGTTTGTACATTCACAATGTAGCTAAACCTCTAGCTTCCACTGGTTCTGCTTCCACTGAGAGTTATCAGCTATTACAGTTATGAGCAGTGCTTAGTGTGGAAACAGCTAACAGATCATCTGCAGAGGAATGGTTTATTTGAAGAGTTTCAGTCAGGTTTCAGAGCTCAGCACAGCACAGAAAAAACTTTAGTGAAGGTTACAAATTATCTTCTTATGGCCTCTGACAGTGGACTCATCTCTGTGCTTGTCCTGCTAGACCTTAGTGCAGCGTTCGATACTGTTGACCATAATATCCTATTAGAGCGATTAGAACATGCTGTAGGTATTACAGGTACTGCACTGCAGTGGTTTGTATCATATCTATCTAATAGACTCCAATTTGTGCATGTAAATGGAGAGTCCTCTTCACACACTGAGGTTAATTATGGAGTTCCACAGGGTTCAGTGCTAGGACCAATTCTGTTTACATTATACATGCTTCCCTTAGGCAGCTATCATTAGAAGACATAGCATACATTTTCACTGCTATGCAGATGACACCCAGCTCTATCTGTCCATGAAGCCAGATACACACACCAATTAGTTAAACTGCAGGAATGTCTTAAAGACATAAAGACCTGGATGGCCGCTAACTTTCTGCTTCTTAATTCAGATAAAACTGAGGTTATTGTACTCGGCCCTGAAAATCTTAGAAATATGGTATCTAACCAGATTCTTACTCTGGATGGCATTACCTTGGCCTCCAGTAACGCTGTGAGGAACCTTGGAGTCATTTTTGACCAGGACATGTCCTTCAACGCACATATTAAACAAATATGTAAGACTGCTTTCTTCCATTTGCGCAACATCTCTAAATTAGAAATATCCTGTCTCAGAGTGACGCTGAAAAACTAGTTCATGCTTTATTACTTCCAGGCTGGACTACTGAATTCATTATTATCAGGATGTCCAAAAAACTCACTGAAAAGCCTTCAGCTAATCCAAAATGCTGCAGCAAGAGTCCTGACAGGGACTAGAAAGAGAGAGCATATTTCTCCTGTTTTGGCTTCCCTTCATTGGCTTCCTGTTAAATCCAGAATTGAATTCAAAATCCTGCTCCTCACATACAAGGTCTTAAATAATCAGGCCCCATCTTATCTTAATGACCTTGTAGTACCATATCACCCTATTAGAGCACTTCGCTCTCGCTCTGCAGGCCTACTTGTTGTTCCTAGAGTATTTAAAAGTAGAATGGGAGGAGAGCCTTCAGTTTTCAGGCCCCTCTTCTGTGGAACCAGCTTCCAGTTTGGATTCAGGAGACAGACACTATCTCTACTTTTAAGATTAGGCTTAAAACTTTCCTTTTTGCTAAAGCATATAGTTAGGGCTGGACCAGGTGACCCTGAATCCTCCCTTAGTTATGCTGCAATAGACGTAGGCTGCCGGGGGATTCCCATGATGCATTGAGTTTTTCCTTTCCAGTCACCTTTCTCACTCACTATGTATTAATAGACCTCTCTGCATTGAATCATATCTGTTATTAACCTCTGTCTCTCTTCCACAGCATGTCTTTATCCTGTCTTCCTTCTCTCACCCCAACCGGTCGCAGCAGATGGCCGCCCCTGTCATGGTCCTGGGCCATGTGGGCCCAGTATTCTTAGTTTCTTGTATTTTTGTATTTCGTTCCTTATTTAGGCCATGTTTCCTAAGTTGTCCTGTTGTGTTGTTCCTTATTTGACTTCCCCTTGTGACTTTTATCCCCTGTGTGCCCCTCTATGTATCTGTGAGCCCTCATCTCCCCTCCTTGTTTCATTCCATGTTTCCCCAGCCCACTATGCCCGCGCTCTCTCTCTCCTCCTGTTTGCACCTGTGTACTTCCTGTTTTACTTTGACAGTCTCCCGTCAGTGTTGTTTACTCCTGCCATGTCTTGTTATGTTTATCTGTGTCAGCTATGTTCCCATGTGTAGCCACTTCCCCTGATCATCCCTCTTGTGTATTTAGTCTCTGTGTTTCATGTAGTCTGTGTCGCGTCGTCTGTGTTACCACCCCCTGTGTTCCGTATCTCCAGCCATAGCTTTTCCTTAGTTTATGTCCAGTTTAGGTTTCTGCTTGAACTATTACTCTTATGCTGCCCTCACTCTGTTTTGTTCCTTTCATCAGCCAGAATAAAGGCTCGCTTTTGTTTAACTCCACTCCTGCATCCTCGCTTGTGTTCGCTCCTGGGTCCACCACACACATTTCCGCACGGTCTGCCTCCGTGACAGCCCCTCCCTGAGCCTGGCTCAGCCGGAGGTTTCTTCCTGTTAAAAGGGAGTTTTTCCTTCCCGCTGTTGCCAAAGTGCTTGCTCATAGGGGGTCATATGATTGTTGGGTTTTTCTCTGTATCTATGAGGTGCCTTGAGGCGACTTTTGTTGTGATTTGGCGCTATATAAATAAAATTGAATTGAATTGAATTGAAACATTTATCCTAATGACAGATGAGCTTTCTCTTCCTAACTACGTCAGTCAACATGTGTGATATACAGAGAGTAACGCGTTACTGTAATCCGCTTACTTTTTTCAGGTAACGAGTAAAGTAAGGGATTACTATTGCAAAAACGGTAATTAGATTACCGTTACTTTCCCGTGGGAACGCTACGTTACTAAAACCGTGATTTTTTTTGCGAGAATGTCTCATGACAGTGATGTAAGCAAGTGCGAAGTTTGTGACAACAGCTGTGTGCAGATCAACAATGGATCATAAATCGAGTGCGGGAGAGAGTATGAGTGTGCAGCGTTTAAAGCGTGGAAGTACTGACCTTACTTTGAGTTTGATTCCATAAAAAGTGACAAAAACATTAGTGTCCGTTGTGCGTGGGAAGAAAACTTCTTTTTACAGCGAAAAAACCCCTAAACTTCCAAGCAAGCTCCGAGTGCACTATGACATAATGGGAAATTCACAGAGACACTCGCGGATTCTTCCACTTACCGCTGCGGCACACCTTCACCAGGGTAAACCTCCACCTACGCCACTCCTGCTTTACAGATGAAAATAGAGCAAAAGGACCGCTGAGTCTTTGACTTTATTTATTTTCTGCTGTGTTTTACTTGCATCTATTTGAAAGAGTGAGTGTAAACACAAAAAATATTTTATTTTATGTGCTGGAATGTGCAGAAAATAGGTTTAAATGTTAAACTAATTTATTCAAGTCAGAGAATGTTGCATATAATTAAATTTTTGCTTGATGCATAAAGTTAAAAGATTAAAACTGATAAAACAAGTTAAAAAAGAGACTTTTCCATTTGATTACATTTTGTATGATGGATTATGCAGAAAAAGTAGAATTGGACTGAAAGATCTATCGCTTTATCACCTCTTCAGGTTGTAAATCATGTTTTTAAAAAGTAACTAAGTAACTAAGTAATTAATTACTTTTGAAAATAAGTAATCGGTAAAGTAACGGGATTACTTTTTTGGGGAAGTAATCAGTAATTAGTTACTGATTACTTTTTTCAAGTAACTTGACCAACACTGTATTTAACACATTAGTCATAAAAGCTTTAATGAGGAACTCCTGCCATGTCCAGTTTAATGGACATGGCAGGAGTTCCTGGTGGTGCCAGAGAGTTGGTGATCACTAAATACACCAAGTTTAACTTGCTGTTTTTCTTATATGCCATCTTCCTTTTTACCCCTCAGCTGTAAGAGGTTGGATGGGTGGGCAGCTATTGTGCACACCCAACTTTGTGAATGTGATAATTCAAGAACGAGGCGAGATAGGATTTTCAAATTGAAACAATAGGTGCATCTACTACCTACTACCAAGGTCAGAGGTCACGTTTTCTGAAAGATTTGCACACATGAAAACTTATGAAAGAAGTCATCCAAGATTTTCACATTTATACCACATGTGCATCTTTAGGCGACTGAGAAGTAGCACTGGTGACTCATAGTAATTTCAATAATACTTAATCTCACTGTAGATATTAGCAGTTAATTACTCACTGAACACTCAAGCCTTTTAATTCAGTGCAGATTTTTTTCATGAACACATTTGATATGTTTTTAAATCAAGATTTCTCAGCTGGTTAAAAGCCATTTGTTGTACATAGTATTATGACTAATATCATAACACTAATCATAATTGCAAGACTGTCATTTTTTATGATTTATCAAAAAAACATGTTACACATATTGAACATTAAAAATATAACGAAATGTATTTTGAAGTCAGTCTAAATGTAGCCTGCAGACAGTCTGTGATCTGAGCATTTTATGTTGAAACCTGCTCACAAATTGAGATTCAGTCATTATGCTGTCAACATTACCAAAAGTACGGAGTCTGAAATTTAGAGTCTGACTCTCTGCATACTTTCCACTGAAAATCATCTAAATCAGTCTCAGTGGGTCGACCACTGGACCAACCACCCAAAATTATCATAGACTGTGTAATGGTGCAGCGAACTGTATTTGATTCAAGTCCACTTGCATATCAGGATGGATCCAACATGGAAAAGGATAACAGAGATTCTTTATTTAAAATAGCTCATCCTCCCAAAATTATGCTGAAATTTTTCAAATCTATAAAAGCTGAGGCCTTTCTTTTAACATTTGACTTTAGTGATAAAACATTACATTCATTAAATACTTGGAAAGCCATTCTGCATTTTTTAGTTCAGTAACTACCAATAGCAGTAACTCAGTAAAAGTGGGTTCTCCTTCCTGCCCTCCTATTTAAGATAAATATCAAGGTCTGTCACATGTTCATATTCCTAGATCCACTGGATTCAAACGGAGTGTTTGCTCTTTACTTACCTGTTGCCATGGTGAATCCTAGTATTGGACTCTGATGGAGATGGCTTTCTTTCCTTACTCATGTATCTGCTTGAACTAACCCTGATCACCTTTTTGGAATTGAAAAGTCAGTTGTTGACCTCAGAGTTAATTAACTCTTTTAAACAGAATATTGATTACAGCCAAGCTGATATGGTCTTTGACTTGGCCTGTCCAAAACCTTCTGTTTTTCCCCCCTGAAAAAGTTATTTGTTGAGTGTGTTTTCATTCTTTGCTGTATGATCAAGTTGTTCTCAAATATTTTGAATGTACTTCTCTTTAATGTAGCAGAAGACAGAAGACAAAATGATTGCATTAGGCTTCTGTATTCATTCTGCTAAGACAGTCATAAATTACATCATCAATAAAAATGATTTAGTCTGTTCCAAAACGGTGAATGGACTGGTTCTTATATAGTACTCTTCTACTCTATCTGACCAGTCAAAGCACTTTATACAACTTGTCTCATTCATCCATTCACACTCATTCATGCAAACACTTTTTTTGCTTTCTCTATGAAATGCTTTCTGTCGAACATTCATACTTTAGATAGACGCATTAGAGAGCAACTTGGGATTTGTATCTTGCCCTGCAGACTGGAGCAGCCAGTTATGTTCAGTTCAGCTTTATGTATATAATGCCAAATCACAACAATGTTACACTTTTTATTGTACCCTATAATAATAGAGAGAAAACCAAGCACTTGGGCACAGTAACTCTCTTTTAACAGAAAGAAACCTCCAGTAGAACTAGGCTCGCTGAGGGCCGCCATCAGCCATGACCAGTTGGGGGTGAGGAGAAGGAGACATGACAAAAGACACTGTGGAAAAATGACATTCCTTTAAACAGTGGAATGTGATTTTTCCACCCTTCCTCATTGGAGGTCGTTCATGATGTTATGGATTATTGTTTTGGGGTCTGCTTTACTTTTCATCATTAGTCTGTCAGCATTATTCCTTGGTTTGTTGAACCTGAATAGGTCCCTGGCTTATTGCTAAGTTTGTTGGATCCTTTTAATCTCTCTGTTTTGATTTTGCATGGACTCTTGTTTGTATGAGCTTCCCACCAACTCAACAAAAGTGCATTTTAAGTTTATTCTGTCAGTAATGTGTCGATTGCATGTTGTTTCTGATAACATCCTATGGTCTGAACTCCAGACATATACATAATAAATATGAAATTATTTAATGTTTTTTCTTCACTGTACAAAACTGGTAAAGTCTCATAAAAGTGCAATATAAATTGTGATCATATATTTGTTTTCTTTGGGTGCTATCAAGATTTATAGGAAAAGGAACACATTTGTTAGCTATAGGAAATTGAATGAACTCTAAAATTTTGACCTCAGGAATTATCAATCAATCAATCAATCTTTATTTATAAAGCACTTTTCATACAGAAAAAATGTAGCACAAAGTGCTTTACATAGTTAAAAGCAGCCCACCCCACCCTCCAACTCACTCCCCACACTCTCAATACACATATATCCCCCACCCCCACCCACACACACATACACACACGCGCACACTTAAAGAGTAAAAATTGGGCTGGGCTCGCATGAGCCAAGTGAGGAAACATTATAACAGAGAGCCGTCTGCACCGGGAGCCGGTCACAGACCGCAGCCTCCGGGCTGGGCACACAGCCGGAGGGAGGCAAAGGAGCCCCCCAACCAGGCTGAGAGGACCCCAGAGACCCAGCAGCCACGGTCAATAACAGCCCCGGTGCAGAGAGCGCCCTCCGAGGAAACACTGGAGATATGACGCAATACGATGTATACAGGGTAAAATGATAAAATAAATAAGAACAGGATACAATATAAATATAAATGGTAAATGGCCTGTATTTATATAGCGCTTTACTAGTCCCTAAGGACCCCAAAGCGCTTTACATATCCAGTCATCCACCCATTCACAACACTGGTGATGGCAAGCTACATTGTAGCCACAGCCACCCTGGGGCGCACTGACAGAGGCGAGGCTGCCGGACACTGGCGCCACCGGGCCCTCTGACCACCACCAGTAGGCAACGGGTGAAGTATCTTGCCCAAGGACACAACGACCGAGACTGTCCAAAGCACGGAGATGACGGCAACCTCGATATACAAGGGTAAGATAACCTAATGAGCCAGCGATCTATAATATAAATATAAATAGAATAAGAAGATTAAAAAATGAATAAGAATAAAATCAAAAATATTAGGTAAATCCTAAATTAATAATAGAATAACAGGATAGAATAAATAAGCATAAAATAAATAAACGCTAAGTAAAAGCTAAATTAAAAAGGTGGGTCTTGAGCCTGTTCTTAAAAACATGTACGTTCTCTGCGGCCCTGAGCTCCTCCGGCAGGCTGTTCCACAGACGAGGACCATACCACTGAAAAGCTGCCTCTCCGTGAGTATGTGTCCTGACTTTAGGGACAATCAAAAGGCCAGTACCAGAGGACCTCAGGGTCCGCGAGGGTTCGTATGGTAAAAGCAGATCTGAGAGATAAGAAGGCCCAAGACCATTAAGACATTTAACCCTTGTATGGTGTTCGGGTCTGTGAGACCCGTGTTCAGTTTTTTTCAAAAGAAAAATTAAACAATTAATTATTTTTTCACGTGTAAATGTGTTGTGTCTTTCCACTCACTCCACTTGATTATAACTGATTTATTTATAACATTTTATATAAAAGAAAAACGAGAAGCACATTAATTCATAAATGTGATCTAACAAAGGTAAAGGGAAAAAATTAACCATGTTTGCTGTTCATATGTCTTGTAATTGGGATGAAGTAAACATCTGTTGAGTAATTTAACATAAAATTGTTTGATAGTGTTAATTTGGAAAGCCAAAACTCTAGCGGGTCCACCAGACCCATGAACACTGGCTGAGTAACAAAAATACGAACACCACACAAGGGTTTAAAAACCAATAAAAGAACTTTAAAATCGATCCTGAAACACACGGGGAGCCAGTGCAGCGATTCTAAAACCGGTGTAATGTGGGCCCGCCCTCTGGTCTTCGTCAGCACACGAGCTGCCGAGTTTTGCAAGAGGAATTAGAAGTGAGGACTGCTGTTATCCATTTTCTTAAATACAATAACATGATGAACAGTAGCGGTGCTATAGCACAATGTCTCATGCAACTTTAACCAAGTGCTATGTAGCTTTAAGTCCCCACCATAAGTTCCCTTTGGCACAGGCTGCTATACATGAAGGAGGAAGAGGGAATAATGATAGCAGTTATATTAGGTGGGGGAGCCTCTCTGGGCATCTGACAGAGTGATAGAGTTAATAAGGGACAGGGCCTGGTGAAATCTGTCGAAATGTGGTCGGCCAGCCTGTCGCAAGAGATAATCCCTGTAGGAAAAAAAAAAATCAGTGGATCCTCTTAAGAGTCTCAGCTAATGAAATCAGTGCTTGCCATCTGGGACCATTTCACATGTGACAGATGCTGACAAAGGGGACAGTCAGACCTGTGATGGTGAAACCATGGCAACTGGAAACACTAACACTGTGTAACCTTGCACCTTTACAGCAGTGCCTATTAGAGGGAGACACCACCTGAGCATAGAGCATGTGGGGAAACTGTGAGTTCATCATCACACATGTAAGGACTCTTTACATTTTTCACTGATTCCTTCACATCTGCTGTTGACATTTATGTCCTCTAACAAGAAGTGCTCATATGATTTTAATGATGTGTCAAGACACATAGAGTCTCTTTAGATAGCTGTCCACCTCGCTCTCTTCAACAGCTATCCTCTGCCTGTCTCCATTCGATGGCATACCTTCTGTGAAAATCAACCCTTTCAAAAAGTCAGTTAAGACTGGAGTCTAAAGGTTTTACTTTTCACATCCCTGGAGAGACAGCATGGGTGTAGGGTATTGTCTCAGCTGTACCCCAGTAACAAACTGATATCATTTCAGCTTGGATGGAGTCTTAAACTGAATCACGTGGGTTTTTATGTTTTCACAAAGGTCAGCTCTCCACTCCAATTTGGATTTCAACTAGGGTTTGGCTGGAGATAATTGGGCATGAACCAAGGATTAAATTAAGTTCTTGTTGAACTGTAAAACTATATCTAATGCACCATCTCCTCTATATAAAGAAATATTGTCCCTAATTGCTTAAGTTGCTAAGTCGCTTCTTTCACACCAAAAAGTCTTTTAACAAACCGCTCGAAGGTTCTATACCTTGAATCATCATTTTTGTGATAAAACTTAAACACAGTTTGACTCTTAAGAAAGACCATCTGAAAACAAGCTTTATCACCCTGCATTACAACCCTGTCCACACACACATTGCATATGGAGACTTGAACACATTGCAAGGGAGTAGTGGGTATCCTTTCACAGTTATTGTTCCCATGTAATGTTGTGATTGTGTGCTATTTTAACTCAAATCATTATCTTTTTCTAAGCCTAACCAAATGTGAACACAAGGTTAAACTAGTGCAGCTGTGAAGGAAAACCAAAACATCCACGCAGGACAGTCTTTTCCTTTCAAACAGTATTTGCTCTTTGCTTCTTATTTAGTGCCATCCAAAAGTGTTGAAACAGCAAAGCCAGTTTGTTTGTGCTGCTGACTATCCCCAATGTTTTTGAAATATCTCTGATGGATTTCCCCCCTTTGCTTAGCTTTAGAATGGTAAGCTTTCGTCCTAAAAACAGTTCTCTGGTCTTCATTTTGGATGCTTAATGACTAAACAGTAAGTTATATTTGACACACCTGGGTAAAAAGAAACACCTTTGATGCAAAATGTGTAGTTTTGCGTAGACATGAATAGCACAGAACAAATCTGAAAATAAGGAGTACCCTCCTGAGAACATAACCAAGATGGTGGAGGTGTAGTTGAACCTCAATCCAATGTGTTTACTTTTTACCGTTTTCAGAGTGTTTTACTAGCTTTTAGACGTGCCAAATGATCTGAATGTATATAATGGTATTGGCAAATTTGAATTTTCCATTCTCTTAATGAAAGTGAAAAAAGTAAAGATGACACAGGAAAAACATGCTTAACAATGTTATGAGTGTTGATGTTGCACACTACACTTACTCTGTTAGCAACACTTGTCTGAAATACCACAAAGACAACAAGCAGCTGATAAAAGAAGAGTCACCAAACCATAAATGAGTAATCCACGAGCTGTTGTGAGAGTAAACATATACTGTCACATTATCCAAGAAATAACTAGGATTTCTGTAATATTTTAAACAGCGTATGCTGAAAATATTTCCTGATTTGAGACATTATTGTGCAAAATGTTTATCTTGTCCTGTTACAAGTAATAGTGGTTGATACAGTTTTCTCAAATCACCGTGGTTACGGTGTGCTGAAAACATCACTTTGCCAAAACTAAGAGCTGCTCTGCGCCTCTCCTGCGCCTGACTATCTCAGAAATTGCTCCAAGTGCTTTTGCTGGAGTTGGTGAAGCTACAGCAGCAGTTCAGATCGATCAGGTCAGCTAGTTCGATATCAAATGTAACACATTGGAAAAGAGAGGTCATCTACCTAAACAGAACGTACTCCTTAAACTCCTTTAAATGTCTTGTTTTTGTGCTGCTCGCTGTTCGTTTCTGTCTCCCTCTTCGCTTTTGTTCTCTTCTTTTCTCAGCCCGCTTTCCCTATACTGTCCTACCTGTCATTTTTATTCACTGTTATTCTGCTTTCTTTTCTTTCTTCTTCCCTTCTTGGGTTGTGACAGCTCTCTGGACTGCCTGAGCTGAGTATGTCAGCAGCTTACTAGTTATCTCAATTGCAACGAGGTCAGTGGTGGTCAGGGTTGTGCTACAACAGCTGGGACCAGTGCTTCCAAGATCTATAAGCTTCCATCTCAGCAAGTATAAGGTGAGTCTCTGTGCCCTCCCCTAACTCTGCATGTGTTTCATGTCCTCTAGGTTTTAAATGAAACAGAATAGCTCATTTAAAACTTACAAAGTGCTGTACTTGTGCCTGGTTTATAGCGAGTCGGTTTAGGGGCCTGCCAAGAAAACAAGCCAGTCACACATGACTCACTGTTTGGGTACTTCAATTTATATTACAAGATTTCTTTGACGGCAAATGGTACACACATGAGTGAATCTGTGCACAAAGACATGTGCACTGTATTTACACCTACCATTCAGCCACATGCACGCTTGCTCTAATGCTCCGTACTGAGTGTTTCTGGCCGTGAAAGCTGCCTTATGGGTTCGCTGGCATAACATACAAGTGGCCGCTCTCAAACATGACTCACAAGGCTCAACAACAGAAAACAAATCACTGGTCAAGACTAAGCCAATCAGTTGCTTTGGACGTGTTTTTCTAAACATACATGAGCTTCTCCAACAAGTAAAAGCATTGATCCAGAGGTCGTTGCAGTCATTTCAAATTCTAAGGGAAAAGCTTTATAAAGCTGTCTCAATGGATATTTTGAAGCCTGGATTTGGGGGGTTGTTTTGCAGTTGCTGAAATGTGTGGAACTTACAGCTGAAGTTCAGTCTTCAGTTTAATTTTGTTCAATTTTTAGCTGTGTTACAGTTTATGGCTGGTTCACACAAGCAAAATCAACAGGACCACAAGTGAAGTAAACACTAAAAAACATTGGTGATGATATTCCTTTATGCCAGTGAGGTTAAAAAATAAAGTGAGCTATAATTTACTTTATGCAATTAAAAAAGAGTGCCTATTCAGTAAAAAAAGGGTAAAGCCTGCTGTTCCCTGGTGTGTTGTTGCAGCAGACCCAAATAAGAAGTAACAGGCACCACTAGACATTTGTGGGAAAGAACCCAAGCCAAGCACCAGCTATGAATATATGTTTTCCATATAAACATATATGGAAAGATATCTATCTATCTATCTATCTATCTATCTATCTATCTATCTATCTATCTATCTATATATATATATA
>NW_024582781.1:342118-374221 GCF_018398535.1 Haplochromis burtoni
ATATATATATATATAAATAATCTTCAGGACTACAGTAGTTCTAGCAGCTTTCCGAAGGACATCCCAGAACTCTTCTTTGGATCTTGGATGCCTTTTCTTCCATTCCCCGTCAAGATTTTCCCACGTTGCTTAGCCAGGGTTTGATGTCCAAGCTCTTGTGAGGCCAATCCGAGGCTGATCATGTTCCATTGTGCATTTTATAAATCCATCCGTCCATCCATCCATCTTCTTCCGCTTGCCCTCCAGGTCGCGGGGGCAGCAGCCCAAGTACAGAAGCCCAGACCTTGCTCTACCTACCCACCTCCTCCAGGCTGGCCTGGGAACATCAAGGTGTTCCCAGGCCAGCCAAGAGATATAATCTCTCCAGCATGTCCTGGGTCGGCCCCGGGGCCTCCTCCCAGTAGGGCATGCCTCACCCAGGAGGCTCCCAGGAGGCATCCTTGTCAGTTGCCCGAACCATATCAACTGGCATATCAAAAGACCAGCCACCTTTTGGAGGAAGCCCATTTAGAGGAAGCCCATTGTATCTGTGATCTCATTCTTTCTGTCACTACCCACAGCTCGTGATCATAGGTGAGGGTAGGGACGTAGCTTGACCGGTAAAATGAGAGCTTTGCTTTTACACTCCGCTTGCTCTTCACCACGATGGACCGGTACAGCGACCGCATCACTGCAGCAGCAGCACCAATCCTTCTGTCGATCTCTTCTCCCGTCACTCATGAACGAGTGATACTTGAACTCCACTACTTGGGGCAGGAACTCATCCCTGACCCGGAGTGCGTACTCCACGCTTTTGGAGGTGCTAATTCTCATTCTCACCGCTTCACACTCGGCTGCAAACCGTTCTAGAGCGATTTTATAAATCCAGGTATGCTATTACTACATTAGCAGCGTTTTTGGAATCATTGGCATGCTGGAAAATATAGCAGCTGCCAAACAGATGCTTTCTAGATGGTGTTGCATGATAGATCAAAATCTGACATTTTTCTATATACTTGCTTCCATTAATTTTGACGATGAAGATTTATGCTTTAACGATTCATGAAAAAAAAATCATTTCAAGAGAAATGAGGGGTGACTCGAGACTTTTGCGAGTAAATAGTTTCTGTAGTTGTTGTATTGTTTAACACACTAAAATTATAATATAATTTCAGTTTTAACAATTTTCAGATCACAGCTCTGCAACAGACTGCTGACCAGTTAGAGCGTACCCTGCCTTTTGCCCTATGACAGCTGGGATAGGGTCCAGCCATACCCCATGAGCGTGAACTGGACAGGTGGTTAAGAAAAGAGACAGATGGATGTTAAAAGGGCAACAATATATTTTACATACTTTGCTTTCCCTCTCTTTGAATGTTTATTTTTTTATTTTTATTTTTTTTAACAAATAATTGTACTTTCACCTGATGTTTTGGGATATTCTACCCTACTTTGCTTAAATGCTCATAAAAGTATCATGTATATATCTGAGAAAATCTTACCTTCCTCCCAATCAGCAAGTCAGATTTCAGATCTACACGATTTCAAGTAGTGGGTCAATACAAGTGATTGATAAAAGGTGTTACAAGCAATTTATATAACTTAAAAAAAGAAACAAATCACCTAAACTCTCAAAGTCATACTGAAATAAAACTGCATTAAACTAAATAGGCGAGATATTGTCTGAAAAACAAATAAACCGTTTCCTGTGTTAAAATGGAATATTTTGATGATCTATCTATCCATACTGACACCCTCTTTATGTGGGTATATGTGACTTTTTGGTTCCAACAATTTATTTTTTTGAGCACATCTTATAGAGAAGTTCGTCACTATTGCTTTATTAATTATGTTTATCAAGCCAAAGAAAAACAACTGTGCTCAAAAGAGCCAGAATAGAGTGGGCAGGTTGAGTATACTGCCAGGACTTTGTGTTCAGCAAAGTAATTGACAACACTTCTCAAATTCAAAGTCTGAAAGATGAAGTTCTGATGGGTAAGCAGTTTGTGTTTTGTGTTTTGTTCTTTCATTTTGTTCATACAGAAATGTTCCACTGTTTCAATAGCTTGTAGGATGGCTATACAAATTTCTGAAGGCATCTTTTAGAGCATTTTTATTCTTGAGTGTCAGGAAAATTGATAGTGACCAGAGAAATTTGAATACTCAATTTAGCTATAGTAAAATAATATTTTTAAAAAAAGAAACTTTCATAAAACCTGGCAGTGTACAAAGTCACTTTCCACACTGATCCCTGGGCCACCATGGTTCATCAAAACAAAAAGCGTCACTCATGAACAGCAGATCTTAGCAGCATGTTACCAGTCAAGATTTCTGTCCAGAGGAAGAAATGCTAAGAGATGATAACTAGAGAAAACCAGGATAAATGAGAACAGCATCTCAAAACAATTCCTATGCAGCCAATTCAAGAAATTCCCAAGATTAAGACAGACTGTCTAACGGTGGGAAGATTGTGTGAAAGACAACCTCCAATGCTTAGCCATCAGCAGCTGGAAATAGTACCAAGGGACAGCAGATGGAGACAATTAGTGTGAGAAATGCAAAAAAGCAGCTCCATGCCAAGACAGGTTGCCAAAAGTGCCACAGAGTTCCCCGTTCTCAGATCTGACAGGGATTGGATTGAACTTTATTATTATCTAGTTAGTGAATCCAAAAGAATGCCAAACAAAACAAATGATACCATCTGTTAAAGAAACTACACATTAAACTCATGTTTGTTTGCCATACAGGTACAGTGTTGTAAAATTAGTGTGTCAGCATGCTGATGTTTAAAGGATCAAAATATCCATCAGGACATGTGTATTAAATGTATGGAACATCAACAGTTGCTGAGACATTTTAGGACATACTTCTCCTAAAATAAGTCCAACATGACTTTTTTTGAGAACTACTAGGATTGATAGGTTAAATAGATAAATAGGAAAGTATGTGTGCATGTTTCCAGCCAATATGTACACTGATTACCTGACTGCAGTATGTGTGGGTACATACACGTTTACTAAAATGTCTTGTACACAAGATTAAGACTTGATTGTTCAATCAGCATCTAAATGATTTTTAACTGGAATCCTTCCAATCTCATAAAATGATGTTCTTGAAAAGTCCTGATAAACAGGTTTGTTCAATTTTTATATTGACAGAGTCAGGTATCGAATATGAGTCGAAATAATAATTAAGCAAAAACAAACTTGGTCTTATCATTTCAATACTGGATTTAAAACTCAGTTAAGCGTAACACAAGAAACATTTTTCTAATAACTTGAAGGCAGGTGTATTCTTTGACTGTAGTCTGCATAAGTGTTTCTCTGGCAACTCCTTCCCTTGAAAACACTAGTTTTGAAATCTCCTCTTAAATCGAAATTGTACAAATGTTTAAAATGCCTGATGTCCTTGTTCATTTGGTCTCCAATGAAAACAAAGGAGCATCAATGGAGTCTTCAAATGACGTTTGCTGCACTTCATCTAAGATGTACCCGACTCTGCCGCGCTGGCTTAGCTTAGTTGGGTGAGCAGGCGACCATATGCTGCATAGCTGAAAGTGGCCGGCCCAGGTTCAAAGTCTGACCTGTGGCCCTTTGCCGCATGACTTCCCCTCTGCTTTCCTGTCTACTTGGGGTGTATCTATCCAATAAAGTCAGTTAAAATGCCCCCCACCCAAAAAAAAGAAGATGTACCTGAATCAGCTGCACATTGTTTTGAAGACAGAAAAACAAATGGCAGGAAGATCTTGTAGACTTTCTGAGATATTACTGGTCCCTTTAGGGATATAATGCCTGTCCTTTGATTTTCAGATGGCCTTCATCTATTGCTTTCTCCTTTTTAGTTAAAGAACACCATTCCCATCAGTCCCTCTTTCTTTCTTTCTCTTCTCTTTGACTGCTGCTTTCTTTTCACCAGTGCTTTTGTCTCGGTGTCATAAGTGTTCCCTTTTGCAATCTGCAAGAGGTATGAAAACAATTTATTTTATTTTCTATCCTCTATAACTGTCCTCATCCTGATGAAAGGGAGGCACAGTGAAAACCACCCACATTAATATTTCAGGCACTCATGGGCAAAAATGGGCACAGAGCAGACATGGTCCAGAAACAGAGTGAGAGGACGGAGGGCTGAAGAAGAGCACCAAAAAAAGGCAGAAGAGAGTGAGTGAAAAAGTAAATCATAGACTGAGAATGGCACGGCATGGAACATAAAAACATTGGATGAACAACAGAAAAGAGAACGGAGGGGGCAGAGAAGGAGACCACAGGGGTCTGGTTTGTAATAATGATTGAAGTTTTTCCACCAGGGCCAGCTGGGACCAAAAAGCTTAAGTAAAAGGCAAACACACAGACTTGCTCATAGTGAAACGCTAGAGGTGGACAACTGTAAAATTGAAAGATTTTGAGAGACAGGCAGGGGAAATAATGCAGTAAAAAAGAAGAAAGGATACACAGACATGTAATAAATAAAACATGGGCCAAATGATCGTCATTCATGATGACAGAACAGACTGCAACATGCTGGTATTTTCAGATTGGAGCTTTCTGGTTTGATATATGAGGAAAGGGCACATTCAGTTATATTGCTGCTCTGGTTGCAGCATATGCTTCATTTTTCTCTCTGGAAGTTATTTTGACACAAAACTTCAGTGGTGTGTTTTCATCCCATCCTGTGTTGTTGTTTTTTTTTGTTTTGGGTTTTTTTTATTCTACATGATGCAACATTAAGTCAGAGTTTTCCCTCTGCAGTATTTGCGGTCGGGTCCTGTCAAAATGTTCTTCCTCACTGTCTGCCTGATGTGCAGAACTTCTTAAATTATTTATTTTTTAAAATTCTTTTAAGCTTCTATTTTTTTCACTCAGCAAGATAAAAACAGGATGAGACATTTTTTGGAATAATCACTTTATATATTTTGTGACACATTCTGTCTTATTTTCTAAGTACTACAGTAAGATTAATGTGGATATTACTAACTGGATTGGTACAACAGAACCTTTCTACTACAAGTGTCAGTCACTTTCATGTAACATTCACAGACAATTCAATGGCTGCATCAGGGGCGCCAGTTCAGTATCTGCAAAGATTGCTACAGCTGGGGATCAATTCACCAGCTTTCCAATGGGTAGATGACCTACTCTACCACCTGAGCCACAGCCACCACAACAGAACAGATGAGATCATTGAGATGATGATATGAGAACAGATGAACTATTAAGTTCAATGAAATTGTAAAAGTAAGGGTGTAACTAATGAGCGAGACTCTGCTGAGGTTCATTAGCTTGTAAACTTAGCTTATTTAGCCAGACCGTACATTCACAAGACAATTTGTAATACAACAGCCAAAGTCCCTGGGTCAAACCCAGGCTGCTGCATTGAGCTTTGTGGCATATGGTAATCAACTCAGAGAGTTAAACTGTCACCAAACGGCACAAATTTTGAACTGGACACAAAACTGACAGAAAAATTAAAAACAACACTGGGTTGTTAAATGATTTGCTGGTTACTACAAAGTCTTTTTCTTTGTTCTTTTAAGAAGTGGATCCAAAATTTAAGTTATTATTTCTTTGTCCCATTAATATACATTAATGGGACAAAGAAATAATAACTTAATTTTTCCATGCATATGCATGGAACACAACAGGAAAGCTTTGGAAATTAATAAAAAAACTTCTTTGATGAAATTATAGATTTTCATTCATTTTTTAAAAAGAAATTGTTTTTAAATGTAATGTAATGTAAAGAAGGTGAAGGTCTGGTGCTGCCACCCCACACACAGCCCAGTGTGGACTTTGGTGGGTTTGTATATTTTCTCATCTGACAATACTTTTCTATTGTGCTGCTGCCAAAAGGGTATCCATTGAGATGTCACAACCTGGGAATGGTAATGTGCGGAACAGGAAGTAGAATGATAAAACAAAAGAGTAACTCAAGTTTTATTTACATGATTCAAATACTGTGGTAGACACAAGTTTGCTATGAGCTGTTTACTGTTAGCTTGTCACTTCCACAGCTGGTCTGTCACATGTCTTTTTATCTACTTAACCTTTATTTATATGGTAAATGGTCTGGTTCTTATATAGCACTTTTCTACTCTATCTGAGCATTCAAAGAGCTTTACACAACATCATTGTACACCAGCACTTCCTTATCTATGCATTTTTCTAAGTTCTTCCTATCGAATTAGATGTCTCATTCTAATTCACATGCATTCATACTGCAATGGATGCATCAGAGTAACATGGGGTTAATATCTTGCCCAACTTGGCATGCAGACTGGAGCAGGGCTGGGATCAAACCACCAGCATTCCTGTTAGTAGGTGATCTGCTCTACACGTGCCATCTCTGTCAGTGTGTTAGCTAATCTAAAAAGAAAAAGGCAGGGTTTCCTGGGAATTGCATGTAAACTGTGTGCAACTCATTACTACTTTTTAGTGACTAAACTAGGTTGACAGCTAACCCACTGATTAGCTCTGAGAGCTCCTGCTTCCTTATCCCTTTCCAATAAATCTTAATTAAATGAAATGATGTCAATTCCAAAAACAATACCTGGGGGAATGGGGCGGAGGTTGGGACACAAACACAGACACACACAAAAGCTCAAAAAAAATTGTGGGGGCTAATGTGACTGATTAGAGCTAACATGTCCTGGCTGCTGGCAGAGAAAGTCCTAAGAGTAGGCACCAAGCTTCAACAAACAAATCTGAATTGCAGACAAATTGCACTCTGCTGCCCCCAATGCAAACCGCTAGCTGTACATTAGGGTGTGGGTAATTTAGCATCCAGTTCCAACAGTTATTAGCTAGTGTCACTGTGGGATGGAAGCTATAAGAAAAGACTTATGGCTCACAGAGACTTAGCTGGGAAACAAATCTGTATGTTTACATACAAATAGAAGAATAAATACAGGTAACCCGGCAGTTATAGGTCATTAAATCACATTAAAAAGTGATTATAAGATGTATGTTCCTATATTTGTTTGCATATGTGTAGGTCTTTGACTATGGGTGACACCGAGATTGTGGAGGTTCAACCTACACAGATGCCAAGACACTCACTTTCTTCCATTTCTCTGAAAAAGATCATAGTGTCAGTGATTGGTTGAAAAGTCATCTTAAACACAAAAAGGGAGAGACAGCAGAGTTCACCATGAAGAAAAAACTGGAAAAAAACAAAACCTTTATAAAGTCATGGATGAGAAACGCAGACAAAAGCTTCAGTGAATATTTATCAGTGATTTTAACACTCAGTTTTACTTCAGCGTGTTCATAATTCCACAGCGAAAGAAATATTCTGCTCCCTAGAGCACAACACCAGGGAGCAGAATAAAATTTAAAAATAAATTCAAAAAAGTAAAAAGTAAATCTTATATCAAATTGAATTCAGAGAGGCAGAGGTCGTACGCACGCAGGAAGGCAGTGGGAGTCAGTCTAGCAAAGAACAGGTGAAACGCGTAACTCCAAAGGTCCACAAGGTCATACAGAAGAAAGCCAAGTAAACAAAGAAAGTAAATGATGGTTGGACTTATTGGAAAAAAGTATTTCTCACAGAACACAGGTGAGACTAATGAGGGCAGGGTATAAAGATATCAACATCACGGATACCAAAACTAAACAGGAAATGACTTGACGGAAACCCAGCAACTATAAAGTAGTTCTTTGTATGTTACCAATTCTTTTCTACAAAAGAGGCTAAGCTAAAGGATCATTAAAAGCACAACAAGAACAAGAGTCTCTGCAAAGCACTGCCATAAGTGCACTCATGCTGTGTATGCATTCATACAGTATGTAGTCACCATTTAGTCTCTCTGTCTCTTGGCCAGCAGAAATCTTTATTCTGCAATCAAGGCTTTTCTCCCCTGAATGTCAGTGTTCTCTAACTCGAGCTGAAACCTGACAAGCATCTGCTCGTGTCCAAAGAGAAAAAGATGTAGGGAAATGAAAAAAAAAACCTTGTTATGTCAGTGATTGTGCACCCCTGAAGTGGGCCCTGATGAAGCTAATCATTATTGAAACATGAATATAATTTGTTAATCAGACTCTGCTTCACCTGCTAAAATATGAACTCACTCATTTGAAATCTCTTTCAACTCCCACCCACCCCCCCACTGATTCCCTCTGAATCTTTATTGCTCCCTATCCATCTTCATCTTCCGTACCCTCTGCCTGCCCCTCCCATGCACTCTCGCAGTCCTCTCTTTCACAATATGGCCCCATGCTCGCTGAATGTAAATCATATTTCAGTCTCTTTCATCAGGCGCCTGGCTCTCTAAATGTTCACTGAGCAATTCCAACATCACCAGGCACTACTATTTATACATGTCGACTTCCAAAGAGGCTTGGGATCTGTGTCTGTTTTCAGGCTCCCCCAAATATAAACTGAACCATGTAAATGACATAGGCTACATGCCTAGGTCATATTTTAGGGATTTAAGTCTATAATTATGTGAGCGAGTCACACAAGATCATGTAGATGAGCAAACTGACTGCTATATTAAAACAAGAGTCACCTAAGCTCCGTGCATATGGGCTTTCTCAACAGTAGGTGGGCTGATTTTAATTTTGCCTTCCTTGGTTGGTGATTTTAATCCAGTCTAGAGACTATGTGTAAGGAAGGAATTTTCATCCCTCCTGGAGTAATAATTACAGACAAAATTACCTTCTGTTTTTCAGCAAACCCCCTTGCCCCCCTGTAATTTTAATTACATCCGTGAGTAGGGGTTTTTGTTTGTTTTTCCTCCACAGATCTGTTCCTTCTTCCACATGATATCCATACGCTGTGGAATTTGGATTTTGTATGAAAATAGAAAAAAAATATCTCGCCAGTCTATCAGAATCACTCCTGTAAACAAAATAAGAATGTTAGGTACAGTACATTCGTTACCACTAATTCAAAAGGACTCTTATGTTATTTGTTATTAATCTCCGTCTCTCTTCCACAGCATGTCTTTTATCCTGTCTTCCTTCTCTCACCCCAACCGGTCGTGGCAGATGGCCCCGCCCCTCCCTGAGCCTGGTGCTGCTGGAGGTTTCTTCCTGTTAAAAGGGAGTTTTCCCTTCCGACTGTCGCCAAAGTGCTTGCTCATAGGGGGTCATATGATAGTTGGTTTTTCTCTGTACGTATTATTGTAGGGTCTACCTTACAATATAAAGTGCATTGAGGTGACTGCTGTTGTTATTTGGCACTGTATAAATACATTTGAATTGAATTAGTGCTTATTGGCCATTCTAGTAGTGTGTAGTAGGGATAGTCTTCTGAGCCTTTTGATTGAGTGCTGAGAGATTATTTGTTTGGCCACTTAAAAAGATAATATTATTTTTCTGATAGGGTTATTGCAGTTGTAAAGACTATTGATGCATTTTTTCACTTCTTCCCTTTCATGTTAAGAGTTTAAATGAACATCTACCAAATACAAGTCCGACACTTGGAATAAATTCCAGATCCTTTATCTACTTAATTTGTCATGAAATAATGAGAGAACGAGCCTCACCTGGGCATCAAACCATTTGCCAGTCAACTGTCCAATTATTCTCTAAAAACTGAAGAGTGTCTTTAAAAAAAATTATTTAAACCCCTTGAATTTAAGCTGAAATTCTGCCCTTGTGAAATCGGTCACTACCACAACCAGCTGTTTCTTTCACATGCATCAATCAACACTTTACAAACATATTAGCACAAAGGTTGCATTATATAATAGTATCAGCATCTCTGCAAGAAAAAGAAAAACTCAAATACAACCTGGGCTTTTTGAGGTTGTCCTACAGATGGAGTGTCCTACGTGTTATACATACTTGTGCAGATTTATATATTTTGAAAGTAAGTAAAAAAAAATCTTAGTTTTGTTTCCCTTTAAACTAACAGAAGATATACTGACTATAAACGTCTACTACTTGTAAGCATGGCCATGTTTGCCATTATATTTGTCGTTTATATTTTCCAGTCAAAGATTTCGTGTGACTAAGTATAGATTTACAGAGCTGCTAGCATAGCTATGGCTTAACTGTAACCTCCTCTTTATTCTCTGCATTTTCAATGCTCTCGTCAACAGGTTTACAACCACCTAATTTGCATTGTGCACCTTATCTCAGGAGCACTTCCTCTTTTGTTTCGCTATGGCAACAATGATTGGGGTATGTGCAGTGGTGCACTTGCAACGCCACACTGAATTTTTCAAAGAATGAGCCTTGAGGTCTTGGACTGTTTATCACACATGCTTTTGTGGGGCTGTGCATATAATACTGGTTTAGAAAAAAAGACTACGTGAGTCACACGGAAATCTGTATGGAAAAAACAGAGAACTGGAGATATGCATTCATTTCCCACACATGGAAATTGATTATCATATATTGGAAATGTACATATGATACATTACAGTACCTATAGAAACAACCTTAACAACCACAGACTTAAATAAACAGAAAATTTTATACTTGTACACTCCATAAACAAACCAAACAACGCTAGAAAAAAGACTCCTTTGAGTCAAATAAAGCAGAGCGATTTAGAGCTTCTGTTTGGTAGCGTGTGACTATTCTCACATCCAAGGAGACAAGCAACAAACCTTCATCATCATGCAGCAAGACTAGCAACTCACACACACATGCCTGTGATGCCAGCTCCATTAAAAGATTTGAATCAGAGACAAAATAGATGCCTGGTAAAGTGTTAATGGAATTTTTACGAGCCCAATGCACTTGATAAAGATGCTAGCATCCTCATCAAGTCTGGATTGATTTCTTGCAGGGACATGTTGTGGCTCTTAGTTTATTTAATATTTAATTAAGTGCGTTTAGGTATGGTGGTGCATATTGATTGATCTCGTCTTTTTATTTTGTGGAAAATGGTTCACAATTAAGCAAAAGGCAGTCTCATTTTTCAGCTTTCAGCATGTCATCTGGCACTTTACAATGGGATTCCTAAGTGTGACAGAGTGGCAAAATCCCACTCACTTAAAAGCAGGCAAAAGACGACTTTAAAAAAGCAGCACAAATGAACTATATGAAAAGCCGAATGCATTGCTTCTTTTACTGCCTTTCATATCAAACACTCTTTGAATACAGGTATTTCCTCAAGAGTATATCGTGAAAGCTTTAGAGAAAATATTTCCAACTATTGCTTGAATCAGTCCAAATGTCTGAGAGTGAGTCAGTGACAGTGATGATTTAGGTTATGAAAATAAACTGGGGGAACATTCCAGACCTCTTGTGCCGCTGTCCGAATTTATGTAGACACAGTTTGAGCCAGAAACCAGAGACCATGAGACCTCTGCCTAAAAAAGCTTAGACGGCTCTCTATCTTTAACCATGTTATCCTGTTACCCAGCTGTGACCAGGATTATACCATAGTATGAAATCCTTTTAAACTCTGTTATGTTGGGTTTAAAATCCCCCAGATGCATCAGAATTAAATGTTTCACCGTTTATGTAAATCCTGATAATCTGACAGCCTTAGACAAATAAAAAGGCCATTTTAAGACATCTTCTGGGATTAGGAATCAACTGTAATTAGCATAGGTGATGAGCAATTGTCTCACCGTGATAACTTCCTGATTAAGACCATATTATTTATCTTCCTTTGCACACAGTTTGACCTATACTGTGACTGCTGTGAACCTCAGCTTACCTCCTCAGTCCAACAGATGTTACACTGCCACCCACTGGCAAACAGCGGCCATCGCATCATGAATGAGCACCAACTCATGGCATGAAAGCCAGAAAGCCATGTGTATACATTTTAACCATCTAGTGTCCTGGTCAGTGGCCTACATTTGTGCATATATACAAAGCCCATCCAAGCTTTAAAGAGTTAAACATGACACAGCACCACCACATCTGTTTAAAGCATGTGTTTATTCTTCCTTGTGTGCACAGTCATGACCAGGAGGGCAGGCAGATGTTGTAAACGCAAGCCAGTATCCCACGCATACTACACAACTGCAAAAAAACATACTCCTTGCACAATAAAACCTTACATCATTTCAAATCCACGATTGTTGCGAACAATCCTCTCAGTCCTCTCTCCCCACCAACACTGTGGATTCTGGCCACGGCTGAGCGACCACCCGGGAATCCATCACACATTGCTTTTGCTGACCATCGAATGGCATTGTGCTGTTTAAATAAATGAAATGGAGCGCAGATAGAAAAATGCTGTGCATCATCAAATATGAAGCACTACAATATAGATAAGCTGGAGATGAGGTCAGGTTTTATAGCCAGCCGGTTGCAGAGTGCTAGTCCTCACTCTCTCTGGGAATCTGGGAATACTGCCCATATGCTCCACTGACACTGACTACAGGCTTGTTTTTTTTTGTTGTTGTTTTTTTCTACGGAGCAGATTATGAGCACTCATGATACAGTGCCAAGATACAGCATGTGTAGCACTGCCAGCTTATGACACCCAGACTTTTGACCAGCTGTACAGATTGTTACCTAAAAAAAATATAAATAACTGATCTATTTTTGTTTTCCTAGAGAGACACACGTAAGAGAGAAATATGTTCGAATATATATAATATATATATATATATATATAATATATTAATATATATAATATTATATATATATTATATATATATATAAAGAACCAACTCATCATTAGAAGACTTGAGTCTGATAGAAAATTTTGCAAGGTGGTAACCTGATTAGTTAAGAAACAAAGAAAGACAAAGGTAACTGTTTCCCAGAAGCATTATGGTAGCAGTCTTTACTGGAAGTAGACTGTAAATACAGTAGTAAAATATGCAAAACTCTGTCCTAAAAAAAATTCTTTTCTTTTATCTAGGGATGACAACTAAGAACTGGTTCTTGTGGGGAAGAAACTAAGAATTCCAAGAATTCCTTGGAGTTTTTTAGTCTGCGTGCCTATCAATTCTACAGTTGTGCTACAATCAGCTGATTTCAGTTTGTGTGGTGCGTCTACAGAGTGATTATAGACATTAATTTTAGTTTTACTGCACAAAATAACGGGAGCAATTATTATTTAGCAATAATATTAGCACACTTACCCAGTATTTAATATTGCAGTCATGTAGGAAAGTAATTATTTTAACCAAATATGAAATTTCATACAGAAAAGTCATAACAAATCCTAACATGTTTTTATTTTTTAAGCAGCAGTTAATAATTAGGAAGGCTGTTGATTGGTATTGCAGTTCTACCTCTAATTGAGGTTTCGCTTTAGAAAACTTGTATATATTAATTGTCTAATAAAATTACATTAATATTTATGTCACACTCTTTCTTTGAGCAGAAAAATAAGCCATGAAGACAATACTGACGTTTTAAGCTAGTTAATAAAATGACAGTAAATTTAAAAGAAAATCACAGTTTCCCCTCCTGCTTTGTGATACTGCAAATGAATGTATTGATTATGTTTAAAAATGACTTCTGCTTTGGTCTACAGTGAAAAAATACTTCTCTCTTTAGCTGCTGAATGCTAATGTTAGCTAGTAGCTATTAACAAAAACAATATCCTGCTACAGATGTAAAATGTGCTAACGGTAGACATAAGCATAACTGAAGCAGTAATGCTACATGCTACATACTTACATACATGCTTTGTATGGATAAAGAAACGCAAGCATGTGTCTCTTCATGTTTGCCACTACAAGTCACTCTCACCTTACAAAGACTCATTTAACGCCTTGTTACAGAAAAACTCTTTGCTGAAACAGCTTTACTAAGCCAAATACTACAAGACTGACTGATAACACTGAGAACACATGTATCAACATTTCTTTGTGTATCAAAGCCTAGCACCATTTTCCTAATGGTGAGATAACAAAGTTTTATACATGGGAAACTGAAATGCAAGAGCCAAAATAAAGCCAAAGTGTAGGTGTTAATTCCTGAGATTGTTAGAGGTCAGATAAGTGTAGTCCAAACCGCTCTGATTAAGAAAAAAATAGGATATACTAAAAGATAAACTTAAAAGCTAAAGAAAACGTCTGAAGATGCTATGGTTAAATCTTGACTTTAGTGATGTACCTCATTAGTCACAGACATAAAATGTTTTCATCTCAGGAGCCAGGTGTGAATTCTGATGGACCCACCTCTCTCCTCTCTTTCTCTCTTCTCTAACACAGAAGCTTCACGCTGCTTCCAGCAGCAGCCGACATACCAATTACAGGGTTATTTTTAAAATCCTGCTTAACCATAAAGCCCCCAAAATAGGTCTTAAATAACAGGGTGTCAAATATCAGTGCATCTCTGCCACCACTCGGCACCGTTGTATATTTAAAAATACATGGTCCATAATTCATCAACTGTTTTGGATTTTGTTGCCTTTTATTTTATGCGTTTGGAATAATTTAAGGGGTTTGAATTGGTCTCTAAACCACATTAGGAACAAAAAAGTAGGTCATCTGGGCCTTTTTGTCCCATCATCAGACATTTGGTAAATGGGAGCTTGTCTCATAATGGAACACTTCAATTCCAAAAGACTTAGATTTTCCCCTCAGAGAAGCCAGCTTGGATGGAAAAACAAAGCTAGAGAGAGAAGGCCATCCTCCTCTCGGGTAAGGAGACGTGTCCTAGAAGCATTTTCCCCCAGAATCAACAAAGTGATGGAAAACTCCAAACTGCCAGCAAGATAACTGTACTAAAGTAAATAGAGAGATAAACAGCACTGTGTGTTTTCTTTCCCATTATATCCAAAAATAAGTCACCAGTAAAGGTCAGCTCCTGCCAATACATAAAGAAAGAGAGCTACAGTCTGCAGCAGTGAAATCTGCATAGTGTACACTTTCACTCCACATAAACTTGATGGCTTTTGCCTGAAGCATGACTTCACAGTCATGTTACCACTACTGACTTTACATTTTTCTGAAGGTTGCAAGAGCTTTTCAATTTGTTCAAATGCGCATTGCATTAAAGCCATCCATCTACCTGACACACTCAGCAAAAAGTGGCAGTTACCTATACCACTCATTTCCCCTGGAGAAAAACGGATGTCACTGCTCACAAAAGTGCAGTTCACATTGCAATATAAAGACAAAACTTCACAGTCAAAGTACTTACTGTGTTTCCTACAGCGGGCTTCTCAAACATCCTCTTCAGGCTATCGAGCGGGATGTCAAACCTCTCAATCCTCTTAGCCTGTAGGTCCTCTCTGAGCACCGGATCATCTGATGCTTCTACCTGTAGCCCAGAGGGACTCTGAGAAACGGAGCCCGAGGTCACACTCGCCACCTCCTCTCTATTTCCTGATTGAATTTCCATTGTTGTAAAGAAACCGTACACCCCCACTACCTCTTTTCTCTTCAGGTTGATGCACTGAGGGGAAGTCTATTGTGTCAGGTGAGTCAGGAAGCGAGGGGGGTATGAGAGGATGAGGGACAGAGATGAGATGTTACTCGAGTCCTTCTCTGTCTAGAGAGCGCTCTGGGTTGTGCAGGCACAGTAAGAGGCTCGAGGAAGGAGGAGGAGAATAGCAAAAGTTCACAGGGAAAGTTTTTCCTTTCTCTTCTGCCCTCGAATCACTCATGCTCACAGAAGACTAGGTAAAGTCACATGTTTACAAAAAAAGAGAAGCTGTCTGCCTGAGAATAAAGAAGTGGGAAATGGGACAGGGAACCCTAACCTTCTGTTAAGTTTCTTCTTTAACAGCTTAAAATATATAGTTAATAATGTTCAAATAGCTTAAGGATTCCTTAATTATATTCATAATAATACATTTACATTATATTTAGATACATTTTATG
Source organism: Haplochromis burtoni (assembly GCF_018398535.1). Classification (NCBI taxonomy): domain Eukaryota; kingdom Metazoa; phylum Chordata; class Actinopteri; order Cichliformes; family Cichlidae; genus Haplochromis; species Haplochromis burtoni. The sequence goes on from NW_024582781.1 coordinate 357,795, forward strand.
GCAAATGTATCATTTGACTCGTGTTGATTGTACATATGAAACAGACTTTTGTGTAAGGCAAAGATGTAAAGCTAAACCATTTGTGCTGTTTCAGCTTCTGTGTTCTGGTGTTTTAGATGCTATCACAGTAAATGTTAGAAATGACACCTGTGCTTTTCCAGGACTCACATTTGCCATCCGCCATGAAGTGCGTTTTGTCATCAAGAAGGAGGTCCAGCTAGAAATTTCTGTGAAAATGCACAAATCCATGTCGCTACATTTAGCAACTTAATTTCTCTTACACTTGTTCATTTCTGTAGTTGTGCACGACTACTAATTAAATATAAGCAGTGGGATTGTGAAAACCTGAAAACTGACTGTGGGTTTTCACAAAACTTGCAGCTGCTGCAAATGCATTTTAGAAACTCCTCCAAAATAAAAGCTTCCTGGAAGCACATAAGGGTTCCAGGTAGGTTTACTCCTATTTGTTTCACAATCCTTCAGATTTCTCACTGGTCACTCAAGTCACTGATTCAAATTTTATGCTCGTGCTAATAACTGAGAAGCACATGCTGCGGCTGGCCTCAAGCCACCTGTTGATGGTTAAACTGTATATAGCCTGAACTAACAAATGTTCTAACACTGAGCTGTGTGCAACATTTCCTTTGTAACCTTCATCAAATGTGACATTTTATATCAGTTCTGAAGAAAACCAGATAACCATAGAGACAAACTGGTTGATTTTCCTGCTATTTTTATAGATATAACACACACCATTGACGACTGTGGGACCACAAACCAACCCCAGCAGTTTTCCAGGAAGCAGGTTAACAGCTTTTTGCCTCACCCATCCTCCCGTTGACACCAGGTCCGGGGAGGGTAGGAGAGCCTATTATTTCTGGACAAATGAATGAAGGCCCTTAACACCTAAGCTGATGGCCCACGCTGCATCCATGAAGGCAAATATATTGTTAATGTTTCAACAACTGCACCACCTCTTCCCGTGGAGTGTTTTCCTTTACTGACTACTAACACAAAGAGAGAAATGAACACTTTAACTTAGTTTCCTCTTGCACTGCTTACATTTAACTTCTGAAAAATTTATTTCAACTGTCTCATCCTGTAAAAGTGTCATTTCCACTATGTTGTCCCATGTTTACACTCTTAATGGGGAGCAAGGGAAGCACCTGGAGTCACTGTTTTCACCTCACATGAGCTGGCAAAGCTGAGCAGGAGGCAAATGGTGAAGAAAAGAGTGGGAGGAGAGAGGAAGAGCCACGAGAAAAGCTTAGTTACAGGACTAGATAGAAAGAAAAACAGTAGTTATGTGGCTGAAACAGGGAGTTACAGCCACAGCAGAAACATCAATACACAAACAGAGAGAAAAGAATCGAGAAGCAATCCAGATAATCCAGTCTTAATGAATGAGTGGTCATAATATATTCATCTGATAGTACTTTAGAGGACACAGTATCACTCTATTTATACCAGCAGCACATACATTATTCAGAAATGGCCAGAGTGTGTCACTTTCTGCTGGATCCTGTGTCCACTGAGGCCACTCAGCTTACTGCAGTTACTCTGATATACACAGAAGAAAAGAACTACAAGTGTAGTTTTGTACCTGATTAAGCCACTTTCTATTTCCAACGTTATTTCATTTCTGCAAGCGAAGGTCAGTTTTAATGAAAATTGGCCACTGAGAACATGTTCTGGACTAATGAAGTAGTTAAGAGTTTCTGTGATATGCATCTTGATGTGTAGCATAGTCAAAACAGATAGAAACACTCACATATGCACAAGCTTATACACACTGTTTGAAGTGCAGGGATAAGTAGAAGGGGACCCCTACGGTGGCCCTGAGAGGCCAAACGGACTGCAACTTCAGAAAGCACTTGCAAAAAGAAAAATGCTGCAAAAAGAAAAATGCTGCAAAAAGAAAAATGCTGCAAAAAGAAAAATGCTGCAAAAAGAAAAATGCTGCAAAAAGAAAAACGCTGCAAAAGCACACAAAGCACAACGGAAATAGGAAAAAAGACAACGGAAATAGGAAAAAAGACAACGGAAATAGGAAAAAAGACAACGGAAATAGGAAAAAAAAGACAACGGAAATAGGAAAAAAGACAACGGAAATGTTTCTGGGAAGACAATAACCGGACGGACCAGTTGCACGAACCAAAACATGCTAACAAGTGCACTGGGACTGGGAGACACTTCAAAGAAGTGGAGCGGCCAAAGAGTAAACTTTCAAAAGTAAGTTCTGAATATTATGTCACTTATTTATGTGCAAATGTTAGCCGTTAGATAGTCGACCTTAATCTTACAGAGAATGTGATGATTTTGTGGATAATTAAAGTCAGTCATATATCCACAAACACAACAAGCTGAAAGTCAGTGATGCTGCTCAGTTTGCAGTCCTGAATATCACGGCACAAGCAGGATTCACTGCACTGTTAATGTTAGCTATGTTATATTGCTGCCTCTGTTCGGTGGTGTCGAGCCAAACGGACTTTAACGTGTGTTTGAACGAGCTGACGGTTCACTCGTTAAGCTGAAAGAAAGATGCTTTAATCACAGGAGTCACACATGTGTCCACTGCACCATCTGGAACTCTTCTTGTTTAGCACTCGTAATAACACAAACACTAAATCCTCCTGTTTGTAGCAGTGTGTACACCTGAGACTGTCACCTGTCTGTCTGTCCTGCACTCTCTCTCTGTTTCTTTCTCTCTGATTGTGGAATAAAAGTATGAACATGTGTTTATAAGTTACACTTGTGTTTGAATCCTGCAGCTTATCACACATTTGATTTCCATGTGTGACAACTGCAAGTGTCCAGAGTGAGGACAGACTGAGGGACCCACTGCTGCACATCATCTGTGAGGCTTTGCACCCCTGATGATCCACCAGGACAAACTCAGCAGTGTGTGAGGAAGAGGAGGAGGAAGAGCCAGCAGCAGCTGACAGATGGAGAGAATAGACAGACTGTTCCCTGTTTGTGAAGGACTGCTAGGAAAGTTAACTAACTGTCTGTCCTGAATCAGTCTTATTAGGTAATGTTCAAATAATTTTATCATTCCAGTGTTTTCAGTGTGGGAGAAAGTACTCAGGGCCTTCAAGTTACACACTATGAAAGGCAGCAACAAGTTTAATATTCAGAAACCTAAAGTATGTATCAGCAGCAGAATGGAGCTAAAAATAAATGTTTGTTCCAGTTCTATGAAGCTTTGAGTATTTTGGATTAGTAGCACTGCTGTGTTTGTTGCATCATATTGCTGTAATTGTTTATATGCTTTATATATTCTGAGGTAAGTTGATCTATAGTGTTACATCATATTCTATAAGGATGTTATGTGTTTGTAGACTTTCTGCCCAGTTTGACCCATTTAGCAGAAGTCAGCCTGTTTAAGGCTCTGATATCTATTCTGTATGACTTAAAGCAGTTATGACATGGTCTGATTTTCTCACCCAATAAAGGAATATTAATATATCAGTCTACTCTTCATTTTATCAGAAACAGTTATCACAGCTCGTACATTTTCTTTTTACACATATATGTAAGCATTGAGCCAAATTTAGTAATGCCAACATATTAAAAGAACAATATTTGTCTCTTATATAATACATCTATATATACACTGTCACAGATACTTGTCTTTAAGTGAAGATTTAAGGTGATAGGAAATATAAATAAATGCAACTTGAATCTTTACTGAAGCTCAGTGTTTGGCACAGAGTTCATGTTCACTGCTGTAATAACTAATAATGATTAATATAATATTGGCCATATTATATTTACATTACCAAAGTGAGATGACTTTAGTCTCATGAACAACATTAGCTAATTGTTATTTACTAGCTAATCTTAAATGACTGTTCAGTACAAAAATGAAGCCCAACAATCATGTTTTACAGTCCCGTGGTCTCAGCCTCAGATACTTATCAAATCACACAAAGCTCATGTAGAAACAAATGTACAAAATATGTTCTCCTTCATTTCTGTCAAACAAAGCTGTATGAAACGTTTCCAGCTGTTAGTATCATGGTTGCTAGGCAACCTGGGCAGCGCGACGGAGGCTAGACCGTCCCATTTCACAAGCCTCGCACTTCCGGCCTTAGCGGTCTTTGAGTGCGGCCCTTGAGGACCGTTAAGGCTGCGTACTTTAAGGCTGCAGACCCTGAATTGGGAAACAGTCCCTGAATTGGGATACAGCCATACATTTTGGTTCGTGCAACTGGTCCGTTCGGTTATTGTCTCCCCAGAAACATTTCCGTTGTCTTTTTTCCTATTTCCGTTGTGCTTTGTGTGCTTTTGCAGCATTTTTCTTTTTGCAGCGTTTTTCTTTTTGCAGCATTTTTCTTTTTGCAGCGTTTTTCTTTTTGCAGCATTTTTCTTTTTGCAAGTGTTTTTCTTTTTGCAGCATTTTTTCTTTTTGCAGCATTTTTCTTTTTGCAAGTGTTTTTCTTTTTGCAGCATTTTTTCTTTTTGCAAGTGTTTTCTGAAGTTGCAGTCCGTTTGGCCTCTCAGGGCCACCGTAGTGGACACATAAAGTCCCCTAACACAAAGTTTTAGAGAGGATTTTCTTCATTAACAGATGATATAGGGGACATTATGGTGAAGATTCAGCAGGGTACAAACACTGTCTGCTTCTATTAAAGAAAAGATGCTGCTGGTTGTGTGTGGGCTCCCTCGCTGATTTTTGGCCAAGCACTCCAGACGACTGTATTTAGAGGACAGGCTGAAATATGATTCTTTTGATAAGACAAGAAGATGGAAGCAGCAATTCACATTTTATTTTGTCTACAATGCCACAAATTATATCTAGACACAGATGTCATATATTCCAGTAAACCACTGAATGATATTGCTACCAAATACGAGCACTTAGCATAGTTTAACATGGCACCACTTAAAGGGTCAAAAGGTCCTTCTGGTTCTCAAGAAAAGTCTGGAAATGTAGCAGCATCCCACAGCCCTGATGCCTTGCTAAAAATATCACCTCAATGCACATTATTTATTATTGTTAGTTTCTTTATGTTGCAGAGAATGTCTAAAACACCCAGCATTTATTGATTGATTGTGATGTTCTTTTTCAGCTAAAGATAAACGGCCTTTGGAAGGCCTGGCTTATCCTGCATTATTATACTCATAAATAAACTATATAAACTGTGATTCAAGTGACTAAACCTGGAGAGTTATCATCTGTACCTCTCTAGCTGCTGGCTTCTTTTAGCCATTTGTTTTAATTTCATGGATTTATACTAGTTTGGTTCTGTCTTGCATGAAAACCTTTCCCCTGACACAACAGACCTCTGGTTTATGCAATGGACTCACTTTACCTTAACACCAGATAACTACATTTAAGAAAGGGAACTTTTCCTGTTTGGGCACCCATGGGCAGCTTTTAGGGCCTCTGTAGCTAGGATATGTTCAAAACAAGGCAAAACTTCATCAGATAATAATCTATGCCTTTGACCATTTTAATGCCAGTTAAATTAGTACAGTTTTAACAAATTTATAGTGGAATAAAATATACGTCTAACTTCTAATCTAAAACTAAATATTTCAATTTGAATTCTAAGTTTAATGTAAAATAAGCTGGATCAACCCATGGGCAATTAGGACCTGTGTTAGCATCTACTGAGTGTTGACATGTTTTAGCCTTTCAGATACAGAATTTCAGAATAAACAGGCACTATTGGGCACTGTGATAAAGATGTGACAAACATTCTGACAAACCTACTCTACACTGTCTTCTCAGGACCAAACAAACTTAATCAGAAACATATGCTTTTCTAACCTTATACTCATAATTTCATCACAGAAATCAAAACATTGAAGCTATTTTCTACAATGTCTCAAATGATTAATATTATTGTGCTAATGCTTCCTGTTTTTCTTGGTGTTCTCTGCTTATGCCTCTGACTTCCTTGACCTGACTTCACGCACCCTGCAACGTGTCCATGGAAGGGAGCTGTGTGCCCATTATGCTTGTTACAGTTTAATACGTCTGAGCAAGGTCTCGCTTTTTCTTTGCATGGCACTTCCTCACAGTCTTGTGAAGTACCTCTTCTCTGTAAGGCCAGACTGGCAACTTAAGGCTTGCTTCTTTTACTGACCTAATGAAATAGCGTCACTGAAATATTTTCCGACCACCTCAGATTGTTGGCGGTTGACAGACTCTGAAACTTGAAATTGTAAACATGTTCCAGTTCAGCACCTTTAATACACACAGGTTCCAGAGGGGGAGCTTTCTTCTTGAAATCCAGGATAAGCTCCTTGGTCTAGTCAGTGTTGTGGAAAAGACTGTATTCTTCCCCATCACTTCTGTAGAATTTATGAAATGATAATATTTCTCAGTGTTATATAACAAAAAAAGCTGTTAAAAGAAACAAGCGCCTGTATGAAGCGCCTTGAGGCAACTTTTGTTGTGATTTGGCGCTATATAAATAAAATTGAAATTGAGACATGCAGCCAATTTTATATTATGACCTCTACTTTGTTATTCAGAATGCGCTTTCTGATCACTTTCTAGGGACACAGGTAGACACAGCATTCAGTATCAGATGACAGCAACACTTCTCCTATTACTGAGGTTTTTACTTCCTGCTGTGCCTCCATTAAGATACAGCAGGCTAGAGGAGAGCGATGTACAATCTTAACAACCGTGTCTATCAAAAAGGAAAGCAGCACAATACACGGTCTTTGAAGGTGAAGCAACAGAACGTGCAAAGAAGTAAAACTCAACTCTTTGTGAATAGCTACATTTCCTCTGGTTGGATTTATGCATCCGTATACTTGCAATATTGTCTCTAGCAAATCAGTTCATTTAGAGTCTTTAAAGTTGGGTTGCACTGCAAAGTGCAGTGATTTTGGAGTTCTGTGAAAGGATCAAATCTTGATAGCTTTAGGGTGCAATGTGAGAGTGAAAGCTCTGAGATCATCCCAGACCGTGTAGCTGGCTTGTTTGGCTTGGGGCCTCGCCTGCAGTGCTCTTTAAACAGACCAGACAGATGGAGATGCCATCTGCTCTCCTGACTGGCTCTCAGCCACCTCCTCCTCTTCTGACTTGGAAAAAAATGACTGTTTCATCTTTTTCACATTCACACACCACAGCTGGCTGCAACTTGTACTGTGTTTTAATGGGAGCATAAACAGTGAAATACTTTGTATCTGCTTGTAACAGGTTTTTTAATGGGCCACTAGGTTAACTAAGTAAGATCCGGGCACCTTATGGGCTCTTGCAGGGATATATTTCCAGCAAAACATCACATTTAGTGCCCTTTTTGACATGTATGCTGGGCAATAAAAATATTTATTTTGTCACATTTAGCCAAAATATGCTGTTACTGGTGACGTTAACCTTGATAGTAGAGTTGTTGGATGTGTATTTGAATGGCTACATACTAAGTCTGTTTTAAAGGTGAAGTCTGCCATCTGGTGCTTACTCCCTGGAAACACACAGAGGAATCATTGGAGGTCATTTACTTAAGTAAAAACTCATTCACAAAAAAACCAGAGGCTTATATTGGATAGAAAATGCAGTGCAACTACAAATCATAGGGTGGGTACTTTGTACACATTTCAAGACAACACGCTTTTCTTTCTTTCTTTTTTAAAGAAAAATGAGAAATGGGATAGCAGTGATTTATTATGACATGCAAACCGCATAGAATTACAGCATCTACAGCAAAAATCAAGTGTACAAATCTAATGAGCTTGAAGGTCAATATTTTGCTTATTGTTCAGCACAGTCTGTACTCAGGCTTTCTTGTCATTTCCTTTAGTCTTCAGTATAAGACTCCAAGGCTCATTGAAGGAATTTCCAAAGCTTCTTTTCGATCTTGGGTGCTTCATGTTCTACACGTCCACTGCTTCGGTAATATCTGAGGTCCAGCCAGTCCATGAAAAATTCTGCCAGGACAAACTGGAAAAAGGTCAGTGATTTTAATTTCAGATTCACAATAGGCGAGTATTTGCAGTTGTTCAGAAATGTACTGATATTTTACAGATGGCTGTGGACACAGTACCTGTCTTTTTACCTCTTCTATACAGAGTGATGAGGGATTTAACCTAAATCTTTAGATTCATCACTACATAAGACTGGTTGTCACCAATTAACATTCCTCCGTGAACGACTTCTTCACAGTCGCTCTTCCGCTGAATCATTTCTGATAAGGTGTCAGTGAAAGTAGATGGTTTCACTGAAGGGCCAGATACATCTCCCTGGTCCTGTTTCAGGTCTTTGCTGGATTTTTTCCTATTTCTTTAGGGAATGACATTCAGATACCGATCATCTGGTATAGATGGGATCTGGTTTTTGGGTGACACTTGGTCTTTTGTCCTCGACTTCTTCACTTTCATTAAATTACCCCAGCATGGACTGCACACTATAGTTTTTGGCTAATAGCTCTTTGGAAATCACCATATTTGTGAATTAACAGAGATTCCTGTGACTGGACTTAAAATTAGTGAAAAACATGCCAAACACTGACATTAAAAAAATCACTTAAAATCTGCATTTTTCTCCAGAGTTTATAGTAGGAATAAAGGAGCTATTAGCTATTTAAAAAAAACCATAAAAAAAAATGCACTTTTTTTGTAATCACTGTTTCTTTAAAAACACTACTGGTACTGCTGGGCTGCCTAAAGCAGTTGCTAAGCTAGTTACCGCTAGTAGATTAATGATACTTATATTTCGTTAATTTGCAATACAACTATGATAAAACAAGACTGTGGAAAACAGAATATAGATTGAAATGAAAATGAAAATAGCAGTGGTTGTAGGTAACCTTAATCATCTCTTTTCTTTCCCCCAAGAAATCATTTAATTATGTTCTGATAAATTCTAAAAAATATTCTTCTTCTTTTAACCACTTGTAAGATAAAAAGTTCATTCCATGGACCTTAGCCATACTGGAGCTGGAGCCCACTGTTCAAAATACTAAGAATAGATTTGATGCAGACTGATAACAGATAAGAAAAAGCTATATGTTCCTCTTTGTATTTTCTTATTCTCATTCTTGAGCCAGAAAATCAAATAAACCAAACTAACAAATGTTAGCTGTAGAAACGTGTACACAGATTTCCCTCAGCACATTTTTCTACAGCTAACATCCTGTTTTTCTGTCAGAATCTTGCCCACACGATGTCCAGCAGGACATGCTGTATGTCACTGATAACTTAATGTGAGCTGAATATTATGGGTGGAAATGACCATACCACAATGTCTCAGTGAGGGATCCAGGCAGGAAAAGAAAACTGTGAGCCAGGCTTTTAATCTGCTCGGAATGCTATTTTCCAATGCTTCTGCATATTTTCAGCCCCACACACCACTTTTCATTATGTCCAGCATTCTTATGTCCAATTTAGAAATCTGTTAATACACAGATTTTGACCTTCCTCAGATCTATCAGCCAGAAATGTTTATGTTTGGGGAAAATTAAATTACAGAGCAATTATTATATATATATATTTTTTTATTTCTCTTACATTTTTGTGCCCAATGTTAACCAGTTCCCTCAGCCCAACCAGCTCTCTCATTTTGTATTTTTATTGTAGAGGTCTGTTTTGGTTACTGAGTCCTTTGACTGAGTCGCTGGGGAAATAATTACACCCAGCCAGGCAGCAAAACAGGACAAAGAGTTAATGATGGGCTCCTGACTCAAGCTGAAGCAAAGATTTGCAGTAAAAAGATGGCGTCATTGACAAAGAACACCCTCTGCTGGTAACTGATGGCGTGACATATTAGGGCTGAGGGCTGTGGCAATCACTTCAGTTAAATGGTTAGTAAGCAGAAGGGCTATAAAAACATTTGGAGGTCATCTGACCACTGAGATAAATTGTCATCAGAATAATGAGACAGTACTTGTTTACTTGCTATTACCTCCGATTTGGTAATAAATCTTGGTCATTCTCTATTATTAAGGCCATTGAATGGGTCTACACAGCAAAGACCTAGAGGACCAAAATCAGTGAATCATGAATCAGACCTTGGTGTCTGTACTTTAAATTTTAATAGATTATGAACATGACCCCACTCTACATCCCTATAAAGTTATACCAGAATTCATTCAAAACTTTTGTGTTTACAGACAGAATGACACACAAATGCTACCAAAAGTATCAGCTTGGGGAAGGTAACAAAATAAAATAAATAAACCTGCCAACAGACATGACAAAAGGAGTACAAGGAGATTCAAAGTGATGCAAAACGACCAGTAGTCAAAAAAACACACAGCACACAGTTGGAGACACAAATCACTGTGACAGACTGGCAGCTGATCAATCATTGATGTCATGGCTTCAGGTAAAACAGCAAAAATTCTCAGTTTTTCAAACTTTGCATTTTTCATGAGAAGAAAGCAGCTTTAAATTTTTTGATTTCTTTTTAGTTTAAAAAGTCCTTTGTTAATATGTCTGCATGATTTTTATATATGTATATTTTATATAATAAGATGTCTATTACAAATAAAATTTATTATTGGTTGCAACCATATATGTCCACTAAGATCAGAGAATACAGCCATGTCTGTTAACTAAATTCTTGTTGTATTTTGACCAGTACCGACCCTCTCCTGATACCGCACATTGAAATCTAATAAGCTGTTAGATTCTTAGGAACATGCAGGCACCTTTTTGGTAACTGTGTCTTTTGAAATGGCACATAGTTACCATGAGGTCAAATATGTAGCCTGAACTCATTAATTAGATGCAGACTGAACACTGTTGGCCCCTTAAAGGGAAAAGTACCAGATACATACTGTGTGTGATATATCTGATAACAGTATTGGGAATGGAAAAATGTTTGGGTTATCATGATTACAGTCCATCTAGTGGCCGTAGGAAGCAAAGCAGCTCAGACGTTACTCATTATATGTGGATGGGATAGCTAGCAATTACAGTGTTTCTGTACATGTCATACTTTCCATACATTACAAGACATTGCAATGTATCCTTATATATATTATATATATCCTTTATTAAACAGAATGAAACATAACGAAGGCTCTGCTGCAGTTATTTTAACTCTCCGCCTTTGTTCAGATTTCAAAGTACACATATACACACACACAGTTTTTTTTTCCCTCTCTGTGAAAAACCAGACCTCTCGCAGCCTTCCCCTCATGCTTCAGCGTTAGATTCTACCACCTCCCAGCCCCCACCTCCCTACAACCCTTCTGGCTGCCTCCTCCTCTTCCTCCAACTCCAAAGTCCCTCATCCTCCCTTCCCTCCCCCCGGTGGCCTGTTGCCATGGAAGCTGATTGGAAGGATCACTCTGTCTCTCCCGCACATTACCACTCTATCCTTGCCAGGAGAAAATAGGGCAATTCAGGACACAAAACCAAAAGAAATATTCGTCTGGAACAACCAGTGCAGGTCATGTATTAGTTTCTGACATAAATATATTAAAAAAATGACACCTTATTATTATTAGTTTTAACTTTCTAAAACATGCACATTAATTCATGCAAAGTGTTTGATACATATTGTAATGTGTGTGTTGCACTTTTGGTTTAAAACAAGAAACTATACAAAAAACAAGATGACTGATGTCAAACTCCCACACTTTTTAATCACGCTTTAAACTAATTATCAGAATGGCTCGTGGTGAGAGATAATCAGCTATTCGATCACATAACGCAGTGCAATTATCTTCCAACTGACAGATCATTTTATTCATTCATGTTTACGATTTTTACACACCTTCCTTAAATGCGCTCATTAAAATTCATCCATAATTATCATCCAGGTCATAATATTGTAAAGCTAATTTAAAGAATAGGTTTCTGTATGAATCCATACTGTTTCCCCTTCGACTGATGAAACAGAATCATTTTAACTCGCTCCCTGGCTGTGTGCTCAAACTCAAGGCTGAGGCTCTAGCTTTATTCCTGATATTTTTCCATTCAAAGTCTGGCATTGCTATAGCAACTATGTTTAGGGACTTGTGGGGTAGGGGTTGGGTAGTTAATCATATTTTTCAAAAGCAACTGGCATGTATTATAATGTGAATTTTCCAAAGCACTATGTAAGGTACAATATAAACTGGTTTAAAAAGGCAATGGTGTGAAATTTCTACTTACTAATTGAGTGAATTTACTCATGGGTTGAATATATCCATACTGAGAGACTGTGTAAAGGGATGTTTGCTAAACAGCTGCAATTTGCTGGATAATTGCTAACATGGTAGGCAGTCACAGTAGCACTAGTCAACAAAAAAAAAACCCTTTCAGTTTTCTCCTCTGTACTCTGCCCAGGCATTTTGTGCTTGTGCATGATTTCACCGGATAAAGTGAGAATAAACTATATAGTTAGCAGTTACAGTTAACAGGTTCACTAACAATGGAGGTTTATCTATTAGACATTTCAACTCAACAATTGTTTGTAAATCATTTGCCAACACCTAATCTATCCATCTTTCATGCACCACCCTCCGCTCACTTGTGAACAAGAAAACTGGTGGCAGCAACTCGTCCCTGACCTGAAAGAAGTACTGAGAACCATCCATCCATCCATCCATCCATCCATCCATCCATCCATCCATCCATCCATCCATCCATCCATCCATCTTCTTCCGCTTATTCGGGACCGGGTCGTGGGGGCAGCAGTGTAAGCATAGAAGCCCAGACCTCCCTCTCCCCAGCCACCTCCTCCAGCTTGTCCGAGGGAACACCAAGGTGTTCCCAGGCCAGCTGAGAGATATAATCTCTCCAGCGTGTCCTGGGTCTGCCCCGGAGCCTCCTCCCAGTGGGACATACCAGGAACACCTCACCCAAGAGGCGCCCAGGAGGCATCCTTGTCAGATGCCCAAACTGCACCAGTTAGCGGGCTCCATTAGCATCATGGAGGTGCTAACTCCTGCTACCCTACACTTGGCTGCATACTACTATCTGTAGGTCACTGCCTGATGAACCTAAAGAACCACATCATCTGTAAAAAGGGAAACTAAGGCCAACAAAGCAGAGCCATTTTCCTACACCTAGAAATTCTGTACATAAAAACTATGAAAACTATTGTTTAAAAGGCAGTGCTGGCAGACTCATACTTCAACTGGCAGTACTTACTAAGCTTTCACCGCAGTGACAGGACGGTTTGTAACAACAGGCCAGATACCTCATATTCTCAAAAATCCTCTAAAAGAAACCACAAGGAATTCAGTCAAATGCCCCCTTCAAGATCACAAATCATATGCTGGCTGGTTGGGCAAACCCCACGCACCCGCAACAGGATAAAGAACCAGTCACCTGTTCTGCCACCAGTTTGAAAACTGCATTGTTCAACTAAATTCGAGAACTTACATATGGACTCTCCTCACTAGTACCCAGGAAGATTCCTTATTAGGGCAGCTGAGGAGTGTGAGCCCTTTCAATGTGAACACACCCTATGGCCTTTCCTAAAAAGGGGAACCGCATTTACTCAAGCCTGCTAATCCAGAGTCCCCGACCCAAACCCCTATGCAGAGATGTGTCAACCAAGACAGTCCTAAAACATTTAGAGTTTTAAGGAAATCTGTGCACATCTCAGCTAACAAGGAGCTATTTTCCTTTAACAGTGACTGTATTCCAGTGATGTCCTAGTCTTTCCCCTAATTAAGAAAGTCTGCTTCTTTTACAGAAGTTGTGACAGTGAGATACTGACACACCTTCCACCGTCTGATTAATGACTCAGCTGAAGCCAGCAGTACCCATCCCCATTTTATATACAGTGGGGCAAAAAAGTATTTAGTCAGCCACCGATTGTGCAAGTTCCCCCACCTAAAATGATGACAGAGGTCAGTAATTTGCACCAGAGGTACACTTCAACTGTGAGAGACAGAATGTGAAAAAAAATCCATGAATCCACATGGTAGGATTTGTAAAGAATTTATTCGTAAATCAGGGTGGAAAATAAGTATTTGGTCAATAACAAAAATACAACTCAATACTTTGTAACATAACCTTTGTTGGCAATAACAGAGGTCAAACGTTTACTATAGGTCTTTACCAGGTTTGCACACACAGTAGCTGGTATTTTGGCCCATTCCTCCATGCAGATCTTCTCGAGAGCAGTGATGTTTTGGGGCTGTCGCCGAGCAACACGGACTTTCAACTCCCGCCACAGATTTTCTATGGGGTTGAGGTCTGGAGACTGGCTAGGCCACTCCAGGACTTTCAAATGCTTCTTACGGAGCCACTCCTTTGTTGCCCGGGCGGTGTGTTTTGGATCATTGTCATGTTGGAAGACCCAGCCTCGTTTCATCTTCAAAGTTCTCACTGATGGAAGGAGGTTTTGGCTCAAAATCTCACGATACATGGCCCCATTCATTCTGTCCTTAACACGGATCAGTCGTCCTGTCCCCTTGGCAGAAAAACAGCCCCATAGCATGATGTTTCCACCCCCATGCTTCACAGTAGGTATGGTGTTCTTGGGATGCAACTCAGTATTCTTCTTCCTCCAAACACGACGAGTTGAGTTTATACCAAAAAGTTCTACTTTGGTTTCATCTGACCACATGACATTCTCCCAATCCTCTGCTGTATCATCCATGTGCTCTCTGGCAAACTTCAGACGGGCCTGGACATGCACTGGCTTCAGCAGCGGAACACGTCTGGCACTGCGGGATTTGATTCCCTGCCGTTGTAGTGTGTTACTGATGGTGACCTTTGTTACTTTGGTCCCAGCTCTCTGCAGGTCATTCACCAGGTCCCCCCGTGTGGTTCTGGGATCTTTGCTCACCGTTCTCATGATCATTTTGACCCCACGGGATGAGATCTTGCGTGGAGCCCCAGATCGAGGGAGATCATCAGTGGTCTTGTATGTCTTCCATTTTCTGATGATTGCTCCCACAGTTGATTTTTTCACACCAAGCTGCTTGCCTATTGTAGATTCACTCTTCCCAGTCTGGTGCAGGTCTACAATACTTTTCCTGGTGTCCTTCGAAAGCTCTTTGGTCTTGGCCATGGCGGAGTTTGGAGTCTGACTGTTTGAGGCTGTGGACAGGTGTCTTTTATACAGATGATGAGTTCAAACAGGTGCCATTCATACAGGTAACGAGTGGGGGACAGAAAAGCTTCTTACAGAAGACGTTACAGGTCTGTGAGAGCCAGAGATTTTCCTTGTTTGAGGTGACCAAATACTTATTTTCCACCCTAATTTACGAATAAATTCTTTACAAATCCTACCATGTGATTCATGGATTTTTTTTCACATTCTGTCTCTCACAGTTGAAGTGTACCTCTGGTGCAAATTACTGACCTCTGTCATCATTTTAAGTGGGGGAACTTGCACAATCGGTGGCTGACTAAATACTTTTTTGCCCCACTGTAGTTTGAGCAGAGCACTGCTTTCCCCCTCTGATTCACCTGACAAGTTGCCAAAATTGCTCTGAGGCCCAAAGTCTGTAATTATAATGTAAGAAGGGGAGGTTATGATACTCCAATACAGCCCACACCTCTGGTAATCAGTTGTGTTCCCTTTCCCCTAAAATACCCTAAAGATACCTGCATGTAAATTACATAAAGTAGAAAGTAGAATTTTGTGCCTCCTTTTTGAAAAAAGGGTACAGTATCAAATACAGTATAATATGTTTCTACGTTCCTCTAAAACTAGCTATTGTCAGTTTTTTGTAGTACCTACTAGTACTTAATTAATAAAAATTACAACCTAAATTTTAGAACAACAGCATGACTCCAAGATTCCTCACAGTCTTACTGGAAGCCAAGGAAATGCTATCCAGTGTATCCTATTAGACACCCTTTTGTTGAAAGATTTTTTGAGTATGATAGTCTTTGTTTTATCTAAATTTAGAAGCAGCAAATTAGAGGTCATCCAAGCCTTAACATGTTTAAGACACTTCTGTAGTTTAACCACTTGGTCTGTGGCATCTGGCTTCATAAATAGATAAAGCTGTGTATCTTCTGCAAATGCTACGGCTTCTAATAATACTGAATAATGTAAATAGAACTGGTCTTAGCACAGAACCCTGTGGAACGCCATAATTAGCCTTAGTGTGTGACTAAGACTCCCCACTTACATGTGCAAACTGGATATTTATATGATTCAAACCACTGCAGTACAATGACTTTGAGAGATACACTGAGGTCTAACAGAACAAGAACAGACATCAGTCCACTGTTGTCCATAAGATTATCCCTAACCTTTATGAGTGTGTTCTCTGTACACTGTTGTTCCAATGCTCACGATACTTTTAGCATGGTAAAAATGTTATTTCCATCAACAATTTAGTTTGTTAGTGACAGAAAGATACATTATATGCTATATATATTACCATGTCAACTAAAATGACATTATTTTAAAAGTCAAAGTCTCATTGGTGTTCTTGCACCCTACATGAGTAGTTTTGTGTCCTGCCCTCACATACGCTGTCACTTGGTGTTCGCTCGCTCTGTGGTAGAGTATCACTTCCTGTTCCTGCTCAAACACAGTGGTGTTTCTGAGTAGCTTA